>NC_053113.1:36039865-36339865 GCF_010015445.1 Perca fluviatilis | reverse complement strand
CGTGTATGTTTACGTCCGCTGTATACAGCGTAGACATACACACGGATAGCTCAGAATGCATACAGATAACACGCCACTTGGCTTTAGGAAAGTGGGCGTGTATGTTTACGCAAAGTCATGATGTCATGTTGGAAAGCAGGGTATGCGAAGAGGTGTATACTGCAGTTAGTAAGCAAAGTACTATAAATAAGTTTGGGCCCACCACTTGTAAGTTCTATCAATGAATCACAAGGTAGAGGAAAGTGTAGCACGAGTGTGTTTGGAGAATAATTGTTTTCATTGCTGTATTTCTGCTTTAACACTGATGTAGTTTAGGTGGTGCCATGACGCTCAAATGGGTTGAGAAGTCTTGTATTTTGTGCTTTTAGTTGTTAAAGTTCATTGCAAGACTGGTGATTAATTAGGTCTTGGTAGCCTTTTTTGTAAAGCCCACTGAGGCATGTTTGCGATAAAAGATTATATAAATAAATGAACCTGACAGCTGTTATTTGTCAAAATCTTAAAAGGCAACACGTCATTGATGGAGATATGGACAAGCATTTTTGCTTAAAAGTACAACTTGGGAGTTCTTTTTCCATGATTAAAGTTTCTCAGATATCACAAACATTAACTATATAACGATAATGCCCCAGTTAGTGCATTCTAGTGTAGCTGCAGGCTTTATTAACCCACATCTGCATGACTTCAAAGAGTTGCCAGCATAATGGGCTTGATACATGACGAATGTAAAAACTGTTATTGACCTGCCGGTCGCTCTGGTAACAGCCCTCATTTAATCATAAAGTACTCAACACACAGACAGCTATGTGTTCAGTGGCGGTCACTCATTCTTGACCCATTTTAAACAAAGTAGAAAGTTGCTCAACAAAGTAGTGGAGAAGCTTTATGAATACTTATTTATCGCTGCCATCTAGTGGCCGAAACACACTCAGCCGCAAATTTGAGGCTTCATAGCAAAATGGAACATGGAGATACTTCGAATTTTTAAGTTATTTTTAATACACGTTACACTTCTTGAAAAGGTTATGTGATCACACTGATGTAGAGTATTTCTCTTCTGTTAATACATGTCCTGTGTCTTTCTTGTGTTGTCCCTCCACTATTCCATGTCCAAGTCGTCCATCTCCACAGTGGCCTCTCTCTTGACCCAGGGTAAAGACAACGGCACGTAGGGGTCGTATGTCCAGCGAGGATACACTCTCTTGTACAAATTCATCAGGACAGTGTCTTGCGAGCGCATCTGATTATCAAATACACACTTCATGTGACCATGTGTTCCTGGAAAGATAAAACATGCCAGTCAGAATTATACAGTTAACAGACCGCTTCTGACACCTAATTTCATTTTTAAAATGTGTCACCTAAAGCCTCCTTGATGTGGCCCCTCCGACCCCACTTTGTCCGCAGTTCCACTGGCTTGAACCACATGATATCATCTGCCACAGAAGGAAACAAAAGAATGGTGAATCGTGACGCTTAAGGCCACAGAGAAGTCAAACGTTATGTAATATTCTGCAGTCATGGTGGTGAAAGTGAACATCCCCTTACCCCTGTTAAAGAACATGTAACGGACAACCGCAGAGCGCCGGTTAATTTTGAACGGGTGTCCGCTCAGTACAATCCTCTTCAGCACAACACGCTGAGGGTCACAGCTGAGCAGACTTCCTGTAGCCACCAGGTCCTGGATGCCTAGAAAGACACAGAAACAAAAAAACCACAATACCAGTGCAGGATTAGCTTAAGTGGATAATAAAACGGACAACAGAATGGATGGTCAAAAGTAAAAAAATAAAAATAAGGCAGCCAGACCAAATGACAAAAGAAATCTACATATTTTCAAGTATTCAGAGAACTTTTCGTCTCACCATCGTTCTTTTGTTTGAAGAGCAGCACTCCTGCAGGGGGGAAGGTAATAGGAGCGTACACAGACACCACGTTGGGGGCATCTGGCCTGAGGAAGCGCTCCATCTTATGCTTGTCAGCTAGAGAAGAGCAGAGCCGAGTAGAGCACTCAATACATGTTTACGACCGTTTTATCCAGCAGCTAAATCGGTTTCAGACCACCTGCTTCTACAGTCATTCTGCTAATGCATTTTTCAATACAAGTAACAGCAAATCGACAATGCTATCCAACAACGATACTGTTCTAGAACCAGAAAAATCAAGCAAGACGCTGAACCCACTGCCTTCTAAGTGACTGTACGCGGCTTTAAATAAGGGCATTACTAAATTCCTAGAATACCAAAATTGTGTTCATCATCCCCAGCTTTTGGGGGGGGATTTGGTGTCCTATCAAAGTGGCAATTATTACAATTAAATGTCAAAGTCAGGTCAAAATAAAGTGCCACAGCAAAATTTATTTAGGTGTTTTTGCACAATTGGTGGTTTTTGGTGACATAGTGAGTCCTTGATGGTCGTTCAGTGGATACCGTTCATTGATGCTAGTTGCCTCTGTCGCGCCAGTTCCCCTGAAAAGAATTGATTTAGGTACCAAATCTAACTGTTAAGTTGTTAAAGCTGGTTTGAGTGAGTCATTAATATGTGGTAGTCAAGTCATGGGTTTACCAACTTTGTGTAGATGGGGTCATTTATATATCTCTCAGTTGTTCTAATGCATGTATTTAGGGGATTTTGTTTCATTGAGATAAGATTAAGGTTAGAATAGGAGTATGTTTAGTGGCATGTTTGCTCAGTTAAAAGTTGCTCTACCTGAAGTGTGCTGAGAGAAGATAGGAGATGCCCTGAACCTCCGAAATCCACAGTGGAGCACCAGCTCCTCTTTAGATTTGATGGGCTCTGTATTGCTGGGGTGTCTCCTCACCAGGAGGTGCATCACTGACATCTGTGCGCAGAGGAGGAAAGGATGAGGTCAGAAAAGTCAATGACAATAGCACTGTACTGTCAGTGTGACTTTGTGTCAAATGGACTGTTATAGATTCAGACCTTCTGTTCATGGGGCAGGAGAGACACCAGCATCAGAGGTCTGCCTGACTGGACACTCTCCATCACAGAAGAGGGCACGTTAATGATGTGCAGCGTAACATACCAGCCCACCTGAAACAAAAGGGACGGCAGAGTCAGTGAAGCCACAGATCTAAGATTGAAAAAAGTGCATTTACGTCTACAAAGACAGACACTCTTTTTTTCTTTTCTTTTTTTTTTACCATGGCGCCCTCTTCCTCTGCTGCAGCCTCAGCTAGCACACGGCGGCGAGTGCGTTCAAAGCTCTGGAACTGGAAGATGCGAGAGTAGTTGAGGGGCAAGTTCTCCATGGGGTCCCAGGGCGAGGCGCGGAAACTTTTGAGGCCTCTGTACCGCTGGAACCTAGACGGAGGACGGCAACAGAATGAAATGTGGCAATGATCAAACTGTACAAAGAAAATTCTTATCCCAAATGGTTTTCATTCTAACCTAAAAACCAACAACACTTTCATATTTTTTTCATCATCCTACATAGAAGAAGCAGAACTGACCTGATTCTAGCTGCCACGTCGAGGGGTGTGTCCACCTCATCAGGAAACATTTCATTGGCTCGAGCCTCACGGTAGCGTTTTAGGCCTTCCACTTCTGCAGCCTCGTCAATGTGCTCATCGTAGCGCAGAGCTGTTCCAGTTCGCTCTGTGGAGCACAACTCTTCCACCTCCTCCTCTTCTTCTTCTTCTTCTTCTTCTTCTGAGACACAGCCTGAACCTGGCTCCTGAGCAGAGCATACAGTACAATGTGCTTCAATATGCAATAGCTTATTAGCTTCCCTGTCCCCTTCTACTGTAGGAGACTATTAGCAAAATTACTTTGTGACAGAAGCTGCTTTCTGACCAAGTAGATACAGGAACGTAGTTATAGGAAAAGTCCACTTCTAAGCAGATCTACCAACTACTCTCCCCCAAAACCGTTTTTTCCATTTGCATAGGGACTGGTAGGAGGTGTAAGGGAGTGATGCAAGCACGGCAACGGTCTTTATAGCGTTAAAATCAGAAAACAAATACACCAAAAAAAGTATGAACTAAATCTAATGTATATAGCATATTTGTCCTAATTTATACAAGTCTCTTAGAGGACGACATCTAAGAGCTGTACTGTATATATCTCAAAACCTGGATAATACAAACTAAAGTATTTGCATCACCAGATACTATTAGCGGCAAGATTTCTTTTTTTTGTAAACTGGATGAACTGAACCTTTCACTTTACCAGCACCGCTAGTGGCTGCCACTGTTCAAATTATGAGCCATTACCTAAAAAATGTCAGTGTTCAATTCTTTTGCACATACAATACCAAATCAAGACAGACGTAGATGAACGGGTTGCTAGTGTTGTTGTAATACTGTTGTTGCACTCCTCTTATGTTAACTGTATACATTCACAACTTCTTTTCTAATTCATCAAGGCAGCTTTTTGCCTCCCCATTCGCTAAATTACAGTCTCAATATTTTATGACCAGACGCACTTGTTAGGAACACAAGTGCAGTCAAAGAGATTCTAAGTATAGAAATTGTATTATAGCCAAACATAAACAAGACTGACCCAGCCACAATACAAAAAGTGTTTGGAGTCTATGTGTGAATGTGATAAGGAGTTGCCAGAATTCTAACTATCAACTATGGGAACCCCTGGTTTGCATATATTTAACCCTTGTGTTATGTACTTCCGTTTACTTTGTTGAGAATTGCTCTCTAAACCCTGTCTCTTGTAAAGTAAGTAAGTAAAGTTTATTTCTAGAGAACATTTAAAACACAGTTTAAGCTGACCAAAATGCTGTACAAAAAAAAAGCACTAAGGTGCTGTATTAACCCTTGTTTTGTCAAACAACACAAGGGTTAAAAGTTTGTGCTGGTTCAGGTGCTTCTACAAACGACTGTCTAGAATGTTTCCAGACATTATCTCAGACAATATCTAGAAATTCCAACTTCCGCGGGCCATAAATTTGTACGAGTACATAAATCATCAAAGAGGACATGCTTTAAAGTGCTCCCTCAACTGGCAAAAACAGGCAGAGCCAGACACATGAGGGGAAAGCACTCTGCATGGGGCTGATTCACAACCTTTCCAACATCCCTGCTGCAATAATAATAATCATTATCATTTGAAGTACCCTTTTCCCTATTGTTACCGTCTCATAAATACGTATTCCTGTGTTAACGTCGACATCAAACGCATGCTAATAACAATCACAGATCGTAATGAACCCATTGCAAAGGGAGAGCCGCCCCCACCCTCCCCCAACTTCTTTTCAAGCAGAGCTGGAAATAAATAAATGGTCGACCCCTCCCTTCGTCCAGACAGGAAGTTGTGTTCACAGGGCAGGAAGACAGGAGGCTTCTCTCGGGACTCCTGCTCCAAACACTATTGTTGTGGTGAGCAGCCTGGCACTACAGGCCAGAGACAGACACTGAGAAAACAAACAGTGCCTCTCAGTTACGAGGTGCACTGACCGCGGGTCACGTATGCACCGCTCCGGGCCACTCGGACGCGTAGCTTCTCCGCAGGTTACTGTCCTCGTCAGCCCCCATTAGGCGACGTTGTCGGACTGCAGCCACACAGTTGCTATGACAACAAGAAGCAGCTGAACAAACTAACCATCTTGTGCTGGAAGTATACATTGAGAGATAAACTGAGAAAACAGTAAATTAACCAACAATACTTGAGTCATTTTTATTTATTTTTTATTATACAAAATATAATGCTGAATATTTTGTAGACTCCAGCTTCTACAAGGTGAGGGCTTGAGCATTTTCTCTAACTCATAATTATAAACTAAATTCCTGTTGCTTTTTTTTTTTTTTTGAGAAAATCGACAATTTGATAATGACAGCTTGGGATCGGTGAACTTGCAGTTGACATTCGCCCTTATTTTTGTCTTTACATTTATGGACAAAACTATTAACTCATAAAACAAAACAAGTGAGTTGACGGCGTTCACTCTCTATGCAATCATGCTGCCTTTTGAATTACCAACGAACCATGAAGAGAGAAATGGAAAAGGAAATGATTAATAAATCGGGACTGAGCTTCCTTTCTATGAACCTTTCTGGTTCAAGTCCGTTCAGGGACATCGTTTCCACTCACCTCTTCGCTGTCTGTGATAAAGGCTTAAAATGAAACACAAAAAATGGTGTACCTGAGAGATATTGTCCTCATCCTCTCCATCCATGGCCTCGTCCAACATGTCGTCATCGTCGTCATCTTCCTCGCTGCTTTCATCGTCTAGCGCTCCATTCTCCTCCTCGTCTTCGTCAACAATCCACGAGGCCTGGTAGTCGGATGTTCCTTTGGGGACCTTCATCACACGTTTTGTCTTCCTGGCCTCTAAAACCCAGAGGGAAACATTTAGAGTCCTGTCTCGTTGGCAGTCCCATTTTAATCAAGGAAGGCATTTTGGTACACGGACATTATTTTAAGTCGTGTAGGTACAAAATGAAGGCAAATCAAAATATTGCAATGTACAGTTTTTCACTTTGCTTTGAGCCAACTGAAGGTGACATGGCAACCACGTTCGAGTTTGTTCTGTAAATCCCTGGTCGTGTTAATCTATTAAACTGACTATAAGATCATGTGTGTGGATGTGCACGGTGTAATACCAAACTGTAATGAAAAGGAAAATGTGGCAAGCCAGCATCACTGGTACAAAGTTTCCTTGTGACTTCTCTCACAGTGATAGTTTGGGGTTGATCCCAGTACGACAGGATTGCTCCAAAAAACTAAACGGGTTGCTCTGACACACATGAGGCCTCAGCCCCTACACTGAACAATTCTCTTATCCTCATCTCAACCACCTCAAGATGCCATTATGTGTGCGTTCGGTTTCTGCACCTTCAGCTTCCAGAAGCTCGGTTTCTGTTGGCCACGTCTGCTCTCCGTCCATGGGGTCCACCTCAGCCTCTGCCTGCAGACCCTCCCTGCGGGATGGGTCCGCTTTCATGAGCACCCTCACTGGGGCCTCGCCTTCAACGCCGTCCTGTGGGGAAAACGCAGATGACTGAGGTAAATGGGAAACGTTAACTTTGAACTAACTGCACAGACAATCCAAAGCAGAGTGTTAAAAGTCGACTTGTCCATCCAAGGACCATGGCGGAGTTTTTGCACGGTCAAGCCCACTTACTATCACTCATATTGTGAGACGTTTACATTATTTTTATGAACAGCAGAGAGTTTAACATTGTTGAATTGCCTTTGCCATCTTCCAGTCAGCCACTCTTTTAATTCACTAAGCAATAGGACAATCGGATACTTGAATTCGCTCAAGTATCTTGCCCGCTTAGGTCATTTATTATAATCAATATCATGACTGCTTTAATTGTTGTTAAGGTTATGTTTTTGCTGCATATTAAGAAAGTGCACATTTGTGTGCACTCCATTATTATGCAACAGAAACATGACATTGACAAAAGTGGTGACTCACTGTGATGTCCCTTCACCTACCAGCATGTCGACATCTCCCTTGCCAGGCTTTGTTGGTCTGGCTGTTGTTAAGTTGAGGGGAAGAGGGTCTGATGGAGCATCGATCTGACTGAGCTGAAAGTCTCCATGTCCACTGATGTGCACCAGTCTGTCAACTTGTAGAGGACGGCCACGGACGTACCCAGAGACACAGAGGGTGCCCAGGCCAGTGGGACCACTGCCGGTCCCCTCAGCAGGGCCGTTGGGCGTGAAGGTGACTTGCTGAGCCACGAGATGGGAACGTCTGGAGCGGAACCCGAGCTTTCTCTGTCTCTGGGTTCCCAGGTGTCTGAGAAGTAGAGTGGCATCCTGCTCCGAATCAAGAGGGAAGAGACGGGCTTCAGGGAAACGGATCTCTGTGATCTTTGACAGAGCTCTCCTGGACTCAACCTTCTTCTTCACAGGAATGTCAGACAAACCCTGACACACCAGTGCTACATGGGGTGAATTCAGGGACAGAGAGATGAGCGCTTAGAAAATGTGCACCATAAAAATCTGACATTATGCATAAAATCTGCTGCAACAACAGTCTATCCCAGTGTCACTGCTAGAGAAGCTCCAGCAGTGTGTTCTGGTTTATACCCACCGTGGCTGGGGAGGCCCTGGGCAAAGAGGCTGGACAGACAGTAGTCTCCATAGCTGTCCCAACCTTCAGTCGAGTCCAGCACAAATACAAGGCTATCTGCAATCTTTGCCACATCCAGCAGGGAGTGTATGTCAGCTGTCCAAACAAACCATTTGAGAAGCTTCAGAATGGGACAACATAATGCTCATAACAAAAGACAAAAATGGTACAAGGCACATAAGATAGTACAATCTACACAAGATTTTCATTTACAGTTTAAATTGTATCAATGCCAATATACCGGACTGCCCCTTGGTATTTTGTATTTATATTTGAATGAATACATTCATCACAAAACAGGTTTTAACTGCATTTAAAAAGGACCCATGGGTAGGATTTAGTGACATCTAGCGGTGAGGTTGCAGATTGCAACAGCTGAATACCCCACCCTTCCCCTACCAAGCTTCTAAGGCCAGTTGTTCAAAACATTTAATCTGGATCAAAATTATCCGGATTTGGAAATCCCATTTTTTGCTATCCAGGATAAGTTAATCCGTTTTATTTTTATGCCGGTTTTTCAAAGCAACATTGGATTGGATCACCCTTATCCAGATAGACAGTTTTCAAGATTACCAAATCCGGATTACCAGTGCTCTAAATGGGACAACATATCACAATGTGGGCTACCAGCTATGTAAAGAACAGGTAGGACAGCCAACATGGGGTCACTGTAAGTGTTTCTTATTTTGAGACAAAACACAAAAATAACATAACCATCCACTTCCATTCATAATTTCTTTTATGACCCCCTCATCTGAGTTACAAATAAAAACAAATATAGATTAACAAATATATTGTGGATATTTTGAAAATGTCTTAAAAACAAAAGGCTAAATGTCCAACAGTTTACAAAATAAAGACTGTTCAGGGTTCTTCTTCATCTGAGGAGGAGAGACCAGCATTTCCAAGCCCTGCTTTTAGGAGGCGGATCTGAAGTTTGGCTTTGGTTTGCTGCAGTTTGGTCAGCTTGATTAGTTCCTCTGCCAGGACGATCTGTGCTTCGGCTCTTTCACTTTCTCGTTTAGACATGGGGACAAGATCATTTCTATTTTTACTTTACTATACTGAATAGCTTAATTGGTAGCCTATGTCTACTTCATCTACTTTATCACTGTTACAATGGTTACACAAGTCAAGTGCAAAATATAAATAAAAGTATATACACTACATGATACAAATGTATTATTTGACCAATTTTAAAGTTTTACTACATTTTCTTCCTGGAATCCACCTTGGAATCCTACCCCCTGTTGGGATCAGGATAATCCTGTTTTTTTGGATCAAAGTTATCCAAATCCTACTGACAAGTTTTGAACAACACAAACTGAAGGTTTGATCCAGATTAAAACTAGGATTGGATTCCGTAATCTAATCGGATTTCAGAATCCTTCTTTCCCTTTTGAACAACCCATTTTCAAGATTTGATCCAATCCGATAACCAAAATCCGATCAGATTACCGTTGAACAACTGGCCCCTAGTTATTATACAATAATGAAAACTAAAGTATTAATATTATATTCCATGTCTGCCAATAGATCCCCCTCAATGCTACACACTGGTCCTTTAACTCAATCAATATCAGTTGAATTTAATTTTTTTTAAAAGCAACAACTGTTCAGTATCACTTACCCGTGCTGTGGCTGAGGAAGATGAACCTTTGTTTAAAACGAGGCAGAAGCAGCCCAAAACTGTCAGCGACACCACTGATGCACCGCTCCTGATGTACGACACCCCCAGTACCCTCTCCACGTAGCAGTTTGGTAACAGCCCCGGCATCGACGCCAGCATGGAGGGACACCACCGCGACCAAATGAGGAGGACCGTCCCTGCTGCCGAGACGTCGCTTTTCTGTCAGGACCTAAAAAGACAAGACACGTGGAAACTCTGCAGCACAAAAATCAGGAATTCTGAGTAGACTTTTCTTCGTGTGAAATAAATGAAAAATACCATGTCTTTCTTATTCCTGCGTAGCTGGTTGGCTTTGTGCCTTCTGTCCATCCTCTTTTGCTCCTTCCTCTGTTTTTTGGTAAGGGCCGTCACTGACACTCTCCCTGCGAGTCAGGTCAACACGGATTAATTACCATGTTGTGCAAGATCCAAGTAAAATGGTAAATATAAATGTGTAGGTGCACACTTTCAAAGGCTGATTTGGATGCTTTATTGAGCGAACCTCATACTATTTGCACTGTATGAAAAACAAAGTGCATAAGAATGCCTGAACTGTTCACAGTACGAACAAACCACAGCCTTGCGGCTTAGAAGAGATCTTCTGGTACAATTTATTGTAAACCGATCTTAAAAATATACCATGTAACTATAAGCGGTCAATACATCTGCAGTAGATATGTGAACAGTGCGCGAACAAGAACGGCTTTCTGTAGGCTATTGAAGTTATGAGTGATGTCTACAATATCTTTGCTGCTGGGTGAACAATATATGAAAAACACCTGTCGAGTTCAGTGCGATCCAAAACAACAGCCCTGCAACAAAAACTGCCTTGACTTGGTGAGGCTTTTAATGTTACATTTTCTTAAAAACTCTTAGAAAAGCATTGATTCGATGATGGATCATTTTTATGGCCATATTTCAATCAACACCTCAACTAGTAACAACAAAAACTGAACCTGAAAAGGGATAGTTTCTTGTTTACGTGACATACAAATCAAGGATAAATACTAAACTTAGAGATGAAGACAGATGGCCATTAATTCAGATTCTGTGGAACGAGATGTTGCGGATGCAGCATTATACTGACTCTCGTATTTATAGTCTACAATATAGAGGTGTGAATCTTCACTGATCTCCCGATTCTATTACGTTTATCATGTCAGCGATTCAATTCGATATCTCGATGCATCACAATGCGTCAAATAAATTTTTCTATTGAAGCCATGTAGAATATTTAATTCATAGCTTTTCAAGCTTCAAAAACAAAACATTCTGCAGTGCTCTAAAACTAAATAAATTAGATACATAAAATACAACTTAAATTGTAAACAGAAAAAAATCGATTATGATCCTGCCGATTATTGATGCAGCATCGTCCATGTCCACAATTCGATGCATCGATTATTTGATTAATTTAAACACCTCTACGATAGTACATGCATGTAAAGTTGTGAGGTATAAAACACTCCATTGAACATATTGGAATAAAATAAAAGACGAACAATAGGATGACGACTGCGTCTTCTCCCCTGAGGAGCAATGATTGGTCCCCCGTGCTATAAAAGGTCATGGGTCAACCGGTTAAAAAAAACAAACAGCAGTTTAGTTACCAACGTCAAGCGAGACGCTGCACACGGTCGGGCGTTTTAACCATAGACAGTATATAACGCAATTGCTTACAAGGAAATAGTTGTTTTACATATAACGTTACCCCATTTTCTAGTTAACTGATGCCACCCCAGAATCCACTAGAAACTCAACACGTGTGTTTGCAGAGCCGTGGCCACAGCCACAAGCTAACGGCAGCTGTTGGGTAACACTTTATAACTCAATACGGCTTACCTTTGTTCTCTCTCTCAATTTCACCTTTCGTCCGGTGCTTGCCATGTTTGTGTCCTTTATTTTTCTGTTTATATATGCCGGGCCTATGGCCCTGTTGTTTTTCCTCATTCGCAGCCATTTTCACCAATGATTTTCACACCATGTGGAAAGGGAAAAGTGCATGCGATTTACTTCCGTACTTGCACCGGCGTCATGACAGAGGGGCGTGTCTTTAGGCTTTCCGGAGAGGGTTTTCTTCAAAATAAAAGCATACGTCAACTCACGATCATGTGGACGTTATTTCCACAAACCAGTAAGTAAATGTGGTGAACAAACTTAAGATTTTTCAGGTCACATAATCAGGAATGATCTAGATGTAATGATGACGACATACAGCGCCAATGTTGCAAACTGTATGCACAAGCCACTAAAACAGCCCTTTTTGGAGAATATACAGCCAACAAAATGAAAAAGCTTCAGGTGGCATTTAATAGTGCATTGAGAATCTTGATCCTCTTCTTTCCATCTCTACAGCTCCCTCTCTTTCCTCACTTGTTTACTTCCAGGTCAAAAGTGAGTGCATTTTGTTTAAAGAGAAGCTTGTGAACTATAAAACTGGATAATTGGTGGAAAAAAAGTTAAAAGTTGGACCCAGGTTAAATCATTATAGAGTGATGAGAAAGAGGAATAAATATCAGATGATGATGAAAACAGAGGATGGATACATCTTTTTAGAGGTGGGTTTGAGCTAACACATCATATAGCCTACAATATTATTTGTGATCATGTTTATTCAAATGTATATAGGTTGTATTGACAAGAAATTTTAATTTCTATCGTCATAGTAACTTTGCTGTGAATGTGTCTTTCTTAAGCTTTAGCAGCACTTTCTGTAGAATAGCTGCAGTAGCTCATATATAGAATATATTAGGCTCACATTTATCTTGATTTGTGCTTAAATTGTATGTAGGCCTAGTAAATACAGTAATATAATTGCAGTATTAATTTATTCAAATTCAATTGAATGTAACTGTATTTCAGACACAAAGGTCCATATCAGTATAAAAACAATACAATAAATACAAGGACAACAACATTTTTGTTGCAATTTGTTCCAATATTTCCAAAAACAGGAATACCTTGTGGCACTTTGTGTAGGCTCAGATAAGCCGATTATGAGGACATTGTTTTTTTTAGCAGTTATTGACACATACGTTTGTACATAAAATTCGTCAACATGGCATTAGGTGGGAACATAAGTCACAAACATATGACTTGAAAGCTAGGAAAACATTAAGGAGCCCTTGATGCAATCACTTTAGCAAAAATTGAGCTTGTAGCTGCCTGCTACACCTGTTCATTCGGAGAATAGGTTCCTGTCATAGCAGCGTCCTTAAGTTACTGCGGCCTGGCTGTTTGAACTGGATCCATAACTAAATACTACATCAAGTATTTGGCGAAATCCAAAGTTGTGTATTGGTAGATCTCTCCTTTTTTTGAGGGATTGGCTGGAAAAGGGAATTGTTACACTGGGGCGATCTGTATCTCAGTGGCATATTGAAATCATTTGAGGATGTGGTACAGCAATTTGGAGTTTCAATTTTTCAGATATTTGCAACTTCGCCATCTGTTAATGGGGATGTTTTGATCCAGTTCTTCAGCCCTGAAGGAACCCGAATGTTTAGATAAGGTGTTGTTGAAATATGGAAAAGGTCATGAGGCTTCTGGGTATTATTTTATGCTTATGCAGAACCTGGGGGATGGAGCCTGAACAGCCCTCAAGAAGACATGGGAAAGGGATCCAAAGTATTACACTGGATGATGAGGAGTGGGACAGAATTTGTAATTTTTAAACTATGTTATGCGATGTGGGGGTGCTTATCTGTTCTATTGGACTCCCTCCAGATTGTTTTAACTTTGTTTGAAAGACACACCAAATTGTTGAAAATGTAAGACAGAGGATGGGCAATCACTTCATGTCCTATTGTCCTGTGGATAAAGTCCAGGGATTTTGGAGTGGGATACATGATAACCTATGTCAGATTGCAGGGACCCAGGTTCCATTCGACCCCAGATGTGTTCTATATGGGTCAATCCTAAACAGGATGGATAAGCACATAAGAACCTGGGTCCAAACTAGTTTAATGATAGCCAGACAGATTCTTTGAGGATGGAGGAATGAAGGGGTGCCGTCAACGCAAGGGTGGGCTTGTGAGATGGCTAGGGTGGCAGCATTTGAAAAAAGTCATCTAAACAGTTTGCCAGATTGAATGTCTACACTAGAAAATTTCTGGAGGGTTCCTAAGAAGCCATACTGTGTGTTATATTATGTTTTGGTGACCCCATGAAGCCAGAACTTTTAACTTGTACATTAAAAAAAATAACTAATTCAATAACAGTAATCTAAAAGAATGTAATTGGCAGACTACCATGAAATATACTGATTATGTCCATGCTCTCCAGAAGCCAGAAGAGAAAAAATTATTTTGGACTTGCTAACTTAACTCTTTTATGCATAGACTGTTCTTATGTCATGCACATTTAACAGACTCAATACAGTAGGTCTCTAGTATGAATTATTTACAATATGTGACAAACTAGTTAACCCTAACAATCAAAATCCATTCTACTTTTCAGATATCAGCATTTTCTATTGCAAGGTAAATTAATATATTGTATGACCTATCTATTCCATTGTATAGTCAGAAACAAATACGAGGAAATAACCACAAATGAATAATAAAAAAAAAAATCCAATAGAAGAGTAGCCTATTTACTCCACTATATATCATAGGCCGATCGAGTGTTTTCGTTATTTTGTCTCCGCCTCTGGATGATTTTGGGTCAGAGAAAGTTTACTGCAACTACCACAGGCAGGGCGGAACTGCTGTTTGCAGTATGTCGAAGGAAAACGGACAGTCAGGCAGAGTTACAGTTTAACTAAACAGCTAGCTAGCTAAGTAACTAGTAAACATGCCAGTGTGCTAGGTGAAACCCCCAGTTTTTCGACATTGCGTATTCCATCGCGGCTCGTTTCTGGGTGTTGGGGAGGTGTTTGAACTTCCCTCACATTCTCCACAACGCATTTTCACGAAGGGAGGCGGCGGTGGAGCGCTCGGCAGCCATCTTTGGAGCTGGGCTGGGAGTGGGATTCGACTATTCTGGCACCCCAGATACTTCGAGGGTGGGGATTTTAACCTACAATAATTCATAAATCTGCATGTTCTAATCGACTGACAGCGCCACGAACCACAAGGATTTAGCGTACGAAATCACTGCGCCGGGGATGAAACGGGAAGAATACTTTATAATCCCAAAGTGTTTTGAATTACGCGACATTCTCTACAGTGCTGAAACCTGGCCTGTCAGGAGAGGGTGAGTTTCAGATAGCTAGCTAGCTAACTGGCTAAGCTAACTTAGCAAACATCACATAGGTTAGCGTGCTAATTTAGTCATTTCTGGTAAATGACTCTTGAAGTTGATTTTAATTCCACATCATTCGAGTAGTTGCTCAACTGTTACCGCTGTAAATACGTCGCGGATATTGCTTGGATTGTTTGATCATATGACACGTAACTTGGCTAACGTTAAGTTTGGTGTGTAGCTAGCTAACATGAACGTTCCAGTCAACGTTGGCTGGTTTAGGAGCTCCTGAATGATTTGTTTGCGCACGCATGAGAGTGCAGTGCGGGTCTTTACATTTCAGACTTTGTTAGTTTGATTTACTTGCAACAGCTGTTGGAAAGTGACAACTTTCAGAAAATCCCACTAAGTGCTTTCACTAATTCCACTTGTGTTGCAACTCCAGTGAGGTAATACCCAGCCACAGGTAACCTATGATATAACGCAGCAGGTAGGGGTTAAGGCTGGGCTACTAGCTAGTTTAACTCGTATGTGATAGGGTTTAGGCAAACCGTGGTCGTTTTATAGTGGTTTAAAATGTTCATAGCAATAACACTACTGTACAAGTGTCTTGTCTATCCCAACAGGCAAACTCTGATTAGGCCCAATTGCCATCTTACTCCATTAATGTACAACGATTTAGGCCTGTACATAAACATACGTCTTTGGTTTATGGTCTTTGACATACAGATAAACACTGGTGATTGACACTGTTTGGTTATGTGTTGTTTGTGCTATGGATTGGAGTGCCATAAGGAAATGACTTAACTGACCGACATTACTGATAAGTTCAAACGGCGTAACGTTACTGATTTCTAAAAAGTGATGGCAGTTGCGTTTTGTAAAGATAAATTAACTGTATGGTATGAAAGCTTCAAAAACTGCCTTTCACTGTGTCTGCATTTGCTATGCAGGTCTGTAAGTCAAGGCAGACGGATAATCACTAGTCCAAATGCTCACCAGGGCCCCTTCCCTAGTTCCCTATAGCTGTGCGAACAGGAAATGCTGAGAAATGCAGCCCAGTGAGGGCATACATTGGGAATTCCAGCCCTCCAGCTTTGTTGTCCTGTCCTGCTGCATTCTTGTGAGTGTGAGAACACAAGGGTGTTTTTATGAAGGTGTCCGTTATCATCACTCACTACTTTTGGGCTCACGTGTCCACATTTGAAAATTCCTCATCATGAGATATGACAACAAAGCTCATTCATGAGCAACGATGTAGTAAAGAGAACAATGGCAATAAAGAGGCACAGTCCCACATGGTAATGAGGCTTTATTTCAGGGCTGTGGCTGCATCTGTGTGGAATAGTGAGTTGTTCAGTGTTGTTGTGAGACAAAAGATGTCTGCTTGAACTGGGGGCTGTTTCTCCCAGGCTGGGAAAGAAGTCTTGTGACTCTTAGCGTCAGCTCTGCATCTGTTTGCAGCTGATCATCTGAGCCTCACAGACTCAGTAAACTTTGCTCAGTGATCTTTTACAGTCTACATCTGTGTTACAGCAGTGAGTGAAGCTGTATAACAACCTATTTAATAGGCTGCAAATAGTTAAAAAGAATTAAGCCTGGCAGTGGAGTTGTGGACCTATGCTATGTTCTGTCAGTTTCTGTCATTTTAAAGGATGAATTCATCTAAAAACAAAACCCATTATCCCACGTCTCTGTTTCTAGTCATGTGGGCAGTTTTGTTTTTTAATGGTGAGCTTTTAAGATCAGGTTCATCCACGCCCATACTGTGGATATTTTCAGTATTTTTTCACATTCAAAGACGAAAACTGATGATTATACAGCGTGCCTAGGACGTTATTTTTAGAAAAGTTTTAAAAAATTTTACACTGAGCACCACAAACAAATTATTCATCGGTTTGGTAACCACTATACATCATTGGGAATAGGTGTTTTGTGATTATTATTATTATATATATTTTTTTAAGATTTTTTTTGGGCCTTTTAATGATAGGAAAGCAATGAAAAGGGGGGAGAGAGAGAGGGGGGGGGAGACATGCAGGAAATCGTCCCAGGTCGGATTCGAACCCTGGACCTTCTGCGTCGAGTCATGAAAATCTGTATATGTGCGCCCCCTCTACCGACTGAGCTATCCTGGCGTGTTTTGTGATTTTTTTTTTTTTTTGATGAACTGATCCTTTTAATCACTTGTAGGAAGGTTATATGGACTATGTTTGAGAATGTGTGTTCACCAAGTACGTACAGGTTTAACAAGTAGTCCCATCACTTCACTGGAATGCTTTGTTTCAGTTCAGGCGTCTAGCTCACAGTGAAGCAGCATGTTGTTAAGTTGGTTTCTTTGTTCGAGCTGGAAGTTGTCAGTTGCAAGATGGTTCGTTGCATCCTCCTCACATCTCCCTGTCTACATACCAGTCACTGACGGTGTGAGGAGAGTTGATCAGGACACGGCCCACTGATTTCCTTACCGTGGTCTCTGTTACTATGGAAACAGGAGACTTCTCTTGCCTACCTCCGGATTTCCGACTTTCTCTAACGTTCTCTACGTTTGCACCTGACGTCATGGTTCAGCTCATGCTTTGCGTAGCCTTCTCTCGCTCAGGTGTATATAGGCTCTGCTTTAGCACGTACGGACAGCCAGAGAGCTGTGATGTTTCACTTGCTTCAAATTGCCTCTCACTGTAACATTTAGCATTATTAATATAGTGCAACATTACCTTACTAATAAGTTACTTTGCATGGGTACAGAATGTGTATATTTCCTCAAAATATCCTGATTAACTTTTTAAAGGTCCCATGACATGGTGCTCTTTGGATGCTTTTATATAGACCTTAGTGGTCCCCTAATACTGTATCTGAAGTCTCTTTCCCAAAATTCAGCCTTGGTGCAGAATTACAGCCACTAGAGCCAGTCCCACAATGAGCTTTCCTTAGTATGTGCCATTTCTGTGTCTAGCTTTAAATGCTATTGAGGGGGGGAGGGGTGTGTGGCCTTGACCAACTGCCACTTTGCTCATTTGAAGGCCATGATGTCTCTCTCTTTTTCATGGGCAGGCCAAATTCTCTGGGCGGGCAAAGCAGAGAAAGGGGAGGTAACCTTGCTCCTTATGACCTCATAAGGAGAAGATTCCAGATCGGCCCATCTGAGCTTTCATTTTCTCAAAGGCAGAGCAGGATACCCAGGGCTCGGTTTACACCTATCACCATTTCTAGCCACTGGGGGACCATAGGCAGGCTGGGGGAACTCATATTAATGTTAAAAGACCTCATGAAGTGAAATGGTCATGCTATGGGACCTTTTTAAAAATGAAGCCCGGTAATTTATACTGGGGGACACATGAATACATTGGGTTAAACCCCTCTGCTGCTGTTGTGTTTTTTGTATTTCATTTTTGTACAAGTGTACTCATTCCTGTTTTTCCATGTGCTTTTAGCTCTGAACACATATGAGACCACTGTCCTGCAGATGAGCCATCGGTGGGGGCTTTCAAGTCGCTGTCGCAGACCCAGATAGTTCCTGGCGGCAGCGGCATTACCCCCTCCCCCAAACTCCCCATTATGCCCAACAGCAGTCGGGCGGGGAGCCTGAAGGACCCCGAAATTGCTGAGCTCTTCTTCAAGGAGGACCCGGAAAAGCTCTACTCAGATCTGCGTGAGATTGGACATGGCAGCTTTGGTGCTGTATATTTTGTGAGTATTTTTGCAATATTAGGCTTTGGTCCAAGCCTTAGGCCATGTTCAGTCTGACACCAGAACTGTGTAAAAAAAAAAAAAAAAAAACTGCCCCGTCATTCATTTCAGGGTGGGCACATTGGGACACATAGGGGTCTGGCCCAAAAAATAAAATGTTGTCAGAGTGGAGAAGTTAAGCCTGGCTCAGCTAATATAAAATATACAAGTGCACATGTCTGGTATAGCACTGTGTAACATGAATGGCACAATTACATTTTTTTTTACCTCAAGATCATTGTTACGGTTGATAAAGTGAATGCTGCATTTTTGGAAAATTAGGAAAATCCTGTCTCGTAAACTGCTAACAAAGAGAAAAAGCAAAAAGTGCATCACGAGCCTGTGCTTGAAGGCCATTTGGATGATATTGGTAAATCGTTGGGTTTGGTTTCAGTGTTCAGCAATGGGAGAGCTTTGTTCTGTCAACCAAAAAGGCCTTTAGATGCTTTCAAATATGTCATAATGATTCTTAAAATGCACAACCGTTTTTAGTGGCACTCCAGCCTTTTATTGAGCAAGCTTTTGCACAATGTGTTAGCTAAGATGGGTTATATAGTCTATGTGATGTGGATATTATACCCAAGCAGTTAGAAGCATTCATTGCTTATGTCAGTAAGCTTATGCAGAGAATTGTATCACAAGTCCCAATTTGTTGTTATAAAATGCCACATTGCCCCAACAGCTACATTGAATTTGAATGTGGATCATGTAGTTGAGTCTCTAAAGGCTGTGACCCACCAACCCGACGACCGACAGCAGAAAAGGCAGTCGGGCTGATCAGTCTCCCCGAGTTGGTCAAGAAAGTGCCTCGGAACACACCGAAGCGACGCCGACTTGAGCGTACGTTCTGCGCGTGCGCGAGACGTAATACGTCTCCATAACAGCAGGCGGCGCTAATGTGTATTGTCGGCCAAAAAAATGGAAACCAGCAGCTGATTGGACGAACGCGTCACGTGGGTCTGGCTTCTCCCGGATTTCAAAGCCAGACCATAATGGCGGCTCATTCAGAATACGAGCTCGTATTTTACGAAAATAGTTCACTGAAACGTGTCTCTGAAAACATTTTCAGCGAGAAATAGACTGTGCAGTTGCTGAATCTGTCTTCATTTCAGATCGACAAAGGTCACTTTAAAAGATTTTTAGGCGTTTGTCACGCTCATCCCGCTCGTCATTTCCGGGTTAGCACTCCACCAATCAGATTGGACATTGAGTCCGACTGCCCGCTGGCCGACTCAACAAGTCATATCGGTCCAAATGAACGCCGGCGGCTCCTCCGACTGACGAGGGCACCGAACGCACCGAACAGACTCGAGTCACCGACCTCGCCAGGCTGTCAGACGGCCAACAATCGGGTTGGCGTGTCAGCGCCTTAATACGTCACGTATTAACACGATTGCGTGTGTCGTGATGAGGTCATGTACAATGATTTTTAATAATTATATAAGATTTCCAGGCAAATATTGCATGACAAAATGAATGGGTAGCATGGGTATCTCAAAATACAGCTGGTACTTTAACTGTAGCCCATGTAGCTTGAGTAACTGAACCGAAACTTACACCAGTGGTAAAGTTATGAAGTAAAAATGTCATCGCACCAATATGTAATGTGCTTATCATTCAGGCACGGGATGTGCGGACAAATGAGGTGGTGGCCATCAAGAAGATGTCTTACAGTGGAAAGCAGTCCACCGAGGTATGGTAGCTTTCACTAACCTGTATCCTGTTAACGGGCAATTGTTGATAACATTTACTCATGAGTGTTTTTTGTTTTTGTGTTTTTTTTTGGTTGGTTGTTGTTGCTGTCCTCTAATTTTTCACTATTTTCACAGAAATGGCAAGACATAATCAAAGAGGTGAAATTCCTGCAGAGAATACAACACCCAAACAGCATAGAGTACAAAGGATGTTACCTGCGAGAGCACACCGCCTGGGTAAGATTCTACACGCGAGTCAGTGATGATGACTAAAATGTTCTGCCCACTGACTGGAAAAACAATTTCACCCAAAACACTCTTTATTTCATTGCAGCTGGTAATGGAGTATTGTCTGGGCTCTGCTTCCGATTTGTTAGAAGGTGAGTTGAAAACTTTTTTGGTGGCGGGAGTCCTGATCAATGCATGAGGCTGCATCACTACAAACAGAAACAGGTAGTCTCGCTTATCAAGTTTATCCTTGTCACCTTTTTTGCGATTTTTACATCGCTGAATGTATCCCTTCCAGTTCACAAGAAACCTCTGCAAGAAGTGGAAATAGCTGCAATTACCCATGGTGCTCTTCAAGGGTTGGCTTATCTCCACTCCCACAACATGATTCACCGGTGAGTGTTTGGGAGAGCATGCTGGTGTTCCAGGCGTTGTGTCTGTCTGTGTGGAGCTGGAATCATTTCCTCTTGTGTGTTTGACAGAGATATCAAGGCCGGGAACGTCTTGCTGACGGAGCCGGGGCAGGTCAATATTTTTTTTTTTTTTTTTTTTTCTTTTCCCCCCCCCCCTTTTTTTTGGGTTCTTTTTTTTTTTTTTCCCTTTTTTTTTTTTTTTTCCATTACATTGTTTTATTTGTTCATTTTATCATTTTTTTTTTCTCAGGATGGGGACGGAGTAATTTTAGCTATGGATGAGGGCCAGTATGATGGAAAGGTGGACATTTGGTCTTTGGGAATAACCTGCATTGAATTAGGTACGGTCCCCGTTGTATATGGCCTGTTTTCACATCTACGATTTAGATTACATGTGTTGTTACATTGCTTGCATCCACATCCTTTTTTATTTATTTTTTAAACACTTTCACTAACCTCTCATTGCAAGCAATACTTTAGCTCACTTATTCAGTCAATACTTGAATGACGTTGCTTTTTCTTTCTCTCTCTCATAATAAAAATTTTCGTCACAACATCTGACTCGGTGATGTAACCCACTACTTGGTCTGTAGCTGAGAGGAAGCCTCCACTGTTCAACATGAATGCAATGAGTGCCTTATACCATATAGCACAGAATGAGAGCCCCATGCTGCAGTCTAGTGAATGGTGAGTTTAGAATTACATTAATAAGCGCTGGTGTATTGTTTCTTAAACAAACTTGAGTCCATAAAATAATTTGATCCGTTTTCCACTTTCCATCTCTCAACTTTAGGACGGATTATTTCCGAAATTTTGTAGATTCTTGCCTTCAGAAATTTCCCCAGGATAGGCCGAACTCTGAGGAGCTTTTAAAGGTAAGAATAATAAATAATAAAAAAATGCTATGAGCGATTTTAAGTTTATAGTTCATACCTATAACCATATTAGAAGTCCTGATTTTAATGCAAGAGGTCTTTTCTGTGTTCTTCCTCTAGCATGCTTTTGTCCAGCGTGAGCGACCAGAATCGGTTCTAATAGACCTGATCAGTCGGACTAAGGATGCAGTGCGGGAGCTTGACAATCTGCAGTATCGCAAAATGAAGAAGCTCTTGTTTCAGGAAGCCCATAATGGCCCCACAACAGAGGCCCAAGATGAAGAGGAGGTCTGTGATGGGACTGTTTTGAACTTCTGCTGGGCTGCAATTTCTTTTTCTTTTTTTTTTTGTATCATCTCTGTCATGTCCAGTGTAGGGTTGTTGTATATTCTAGTATTGGGGCCCTATTTTAACGATCCAATCGCACGGCGTGAAGCGCATGGCGCAGGTGCGTTTAGGGCGTGTCCAAATCAACCAATCGGAGTGTCATCTCCTATTCCCTTTTTAAAAGGGGTGTGTGTGTGTGTGCATAAGCCTAGGCGCATTTTACTTATTTACCGTTAAAATAACAATGAAATGCTGCGCTATTGACTTTAGACCAGGTTTTTGTTGGTCAATGGTGCGATCACTTCCCGCTGCCTCAAGATAGAAATACCCCAAGAATGCACCTGAACACACCTCCCTGTAAGACCTGCACGCCCATGGGCCCAAAGATGGGCGCAGGTGCATTTGCTATTTAAACGACTTGGGCGCTGGACGGGAAATTGACAACTGCGTCTGTCTTAAAACTAGCAAAGCCGCTTGCGTCGGGCTTTGCGCCGCGCCGGGTGCGAGATGGGGCCCATTGTGTCATTCTGTGTTATTAGAGAGCTTTGTTGTAACCTTGTTACTGTCTGCCCGTGTGTGATATGTTTAGGAGCCAGAACACAGCGTGGGTCGGACGGGTACAGTGAACAGCGTTGGTAGCAACCAATCCATACCCAGTATGTCAATCAGTGCCAGTTCACAGAGCAGCTCTGTCAACAGTCTAAATGATGCAGGCGATGACAAGAGTGAGGTGGACATTGAGGGAGACCACACAGTCATGTCCAACAGCTCTGTGATACACCTCAAACCGGTAAGATGTTCAGCTTCCAGTCTGACCTGCAGCTGGGATAATTTCAAATTGACTATATTGTTTAATTATTATTATATGATCCTATTTAGTCATTTTAAATACAGCATGAGAGACATCATTTTATTGTTTTGCAGTTTCTTCTTCTGCTGTTTACATGTTGGGTGCATGTTTGCCTATGTTTTAGGAGGAGACGTATAAAGAAGAGTCGGAGCCTAACACCCGGCCAACTGAGCCACAGTCCCCGCCTGCACACACTCCGCGGCCAAAACGGAACCGCGAACACTTTGCTACTATACGCACAGCCTCAGTGGTAATGACAGTTATTGTATTTGCAGATCAAATAAGATGGATAAAGTGTGTGTGGGAGTGTGGGCTGGACATCCATGGGTTGTTGAAAGGCAAAAATTGACCTCGTGATCACTGATGCTTTTGCTGTAAGGCTAGAAAGTAGTACTTGATCCAGCTTGAAACCTTTATGCCCTTGGATATGCACTTTAAAAGATAATTGTCCATTTCCTCCATATTGTCTTTAAAAACCTCACTTATACGTGAGAAATGTTAGCCTCACACACATAATCGTTGTCTCTAAAACTTGTTCTTACCGACCCAAACAATATATGAAGAGAATCCGGTTCTTGTGTTTTCCAGCTCACTCGCCAGATTAAGGAGCACGAGCAGGATTCTGAGTTAAGGGAGCAGATATTGGGCTACAAGCGCATGAGGCGGCAGCACCAGAAGCAGCTGATGGCTCTGGAAAACAAGCTGAAGGCTGAGATGGATGAGCACAGACTCCGCCTGGACAAGGAGCTGGAGAACCAGAGGAATAGCTTTGCCCAGGAGATGGAGAAACTGATCAAGAAGCACCAGGCGTCCATGGAGAAAGACGTATGCTTTTTTTTTTTTTTTCAGCTCATTTGTGTGTTTGCTTAAGATTTTACAAAACGCGTAGAGTAAACTGATTACGGTGCGCATTTCTCCATTAGGCGAAAACTTTTTCCAACGATGAAAAGAAGTTCCAGCAACACATTCAGAGTCAGCAGAAGAAAGAGCTCAACAGCTTCCTTGAATCCCAGAAACGGGAGTACAAACTTCGCAAGGAACAACTCAAAGAGGTAGGGAGATCCACGCCTTCTTGCCCCGTACACAAGTCTCTAAAACGTTCAGTTTGCTTACAATCAGCAAATGGACGTCAGTCAGCACCATGGAAGTCTGTTTTACAAGTGACCTGCAATCTTTCTTCCATTTTTAGGAGTTGAATGAAAACCAGTCAACACCCAAGAAGGAAAAGCAGGAGTGGTTGTCCAAGCAGAAGGAGAACTTCCAACACTTCCAAGCTGAGGAAGAGGCCAACTTGCAGCGCCGACAGAGGCAGTATCTGGACCTGGAGTGCCGCAGGTTCAAACGGAGGATCTTGATTGCCCGCCACAATATTGAACAGGACTTAGTGCGTGAGGTCAGCACTCAGGCTCTTCTGTTGTACCAACGGGTCTCTCTCAAATGTTCCAAACATTAGAGAATTGATTAACAAACTGAAATTGGGTGATCTTTGGAGCGTGACCGTCTCATCTCTTTGTTGTTTGTCTTTCCACGTGCCCGTAATTAGGAGCTAAACAAGCGTCAGACCCAGAAGGACTTGGAGCATGCCATGCTTCTCCGGCACCACGAGTCCATGCAAGAACTGGAGTTCCGCCAGGTCAACACCATCCAAAAGACGAGGGCGGAGCTCATCCGTCTGCAGCACCAGACGGAGCTCACCAATCAGCAGGAGTACAACAAGAGGAGGGAGAGGGAACTTCGACGCAAACACGTTATGGAGGTTCGCCAGCAGCCCAAGAGCCTCAAGGTGAGAGCTCGGCTTGTGAGCGTGCATGTTCATTGAATATTCAGTAGATAATCTCTTCTGATCCATAGAATTTAGAGTAAAAGAACTGCATCAGAGTAATGAGTGTGTCGCTTGTTCCTTCTCTTTGGTTAGGCAAACATGGTGCTCTTTTGATGCTTTTATACAGGCCTTAGTGGTCCCCTAATACTGTATCTGAAGTCTCTTTTATATAGGCCTTAGTGGTCCCCTAATACTGTATCTGAAGTCTCTTTTATATAGACCTTAGTGGTCCCCTAATACTGTATCTGAAGTCTCTTTTATATAGGCCTTAGTGGTCCCCTAGTACTGTATCTGAAGTCTCTTTTATATAGACCTTAGTGGTCCCCTAATACTGTATCTGAAGTCTCTTTTATATAGACCTTAGTGGTCCCCTAATACTGTATCTGAAGTCTCTTTTATATAGGCCTTAGTAGTCCCCTAATACTGTATCTGAAGTCTCTTTTATATAGGCCTTAGTAGTCCCCTAATACTGTATCTGAAGTCTCTTTTATATAGGCCTTAGTGGTCCCCTAATACTGTATCTGAAGTCTCTTTTATATAGGCCTTAGTAGTCCCCTAATACTGTATCTGAAGTCTCTTTTATATAGGCCTTAGTGGTCCCCTAATACTGTATCTGAAGTCTCTTTTATATAGGCCTTAGTGGTCCCCTAATACTGTATCTGAAGTCTCTTTTATATAGGCCTTAGTGGTCCCCTAATACTGTATCTGAAGTCTCTTTTATATAGACCTTAGTGGTCCCCTAATACTGTATCTGAAGTCTCTTTTATATAGGCCTTAGTGGTCCCCTAGTACTGTATCTGAAGTCTCTTTTATATAGACCTTAGTGGTCCCCTAATACTGTATCTGAAGTCTCTTTTATATAGACCTTAGCGGTCCCCTAATACTGTATCTGAAGTCTCTTTTATATAGACCTTAGTGGTCCCCTAATACTGTATCTGAAGTCTCTTTTATATAGACCTTAGCGGTCCCCTAATACTGTATCTGAAGTCTCTTTTATATAGACCTTAGTGGTCCCCTAATACTGTATCTGAAGTCTCTTTTATATAGACCTTAGTGGTCCCCTAATACTGTATCTGAAGTCTCTTTTATATAGACCTTAGTGGTCCCCTAATACTGTATCTGAAGTCTCTTTTATATAGGCCTTAGTGGTCCCCTAATACTGTATCTGAAGTCTCTTTTATATAGGCCTTAGTGGTCCCCTAATACTGTATCTGAAGTCTCTTTTATATAGACCTTACTGGTCCCCTAATACTGTATCTGAAGTCTCTTTTATATAGGCCTTAGTGGTCCCCTAATACTGTATCTGAAGTCTCTTTTATATAGGCCTTAGTGGTCCCCTAATACTGTATCTGAAGTCTCTTTTATATAGGCCTTACTGGTCCCCTAATACTGTATCTGAAGTCTCTTTTATATAGGCCTTACTGGTCCCCTAATACTGTATCTGAAGTCTCTTTTATATAGGCCTTACTGGTCCCCTAATACTGTATGTGAAGTCTCTTTCCCAAAATTCAGCCTTGGTGCAGAATTCCAGCCACTAGAGCCAGTCCCATAATGAGCTTTCCTTAGGATGTGCCATTTCTGTGTCTGTAGCTATTGAGGAGGAGAGAGGGGGGGGGCAAGGTGGAGGGTGGGGGTATGGTCTTGACCAACTGCCACTTTGCTCGTTTGAAAGCCTCTCTCTCTCTCTCTCTCTCTCTCTCTCTCTCTCTCTCTCTCTCTCTCTCTCTCTCTCTCTCTCTCTCTAAGGGGAGGTAACCTTGCTCCTTATGACCTCATAAGGAGAAGATTCCAGATCGGCCCATCTGAGCTTTCATTTTCTCAAAGGCAGATTTTTTTTAACAAACACAAGTTTTGACAATAACACCCAATACCTAAAGAATTCAGTCCAGACATACTGTAAAGGTGGAATCAACATGAGTGTGTTTTGCATATTTCTCTCTCACAGTATCCATTTAAGTTCATGTTTGTTTTACAAACGACTGAAATTTGAATTTCAACAGTAGTCAGCAGAAAAACCTACTAATGTCAAAGGGAAATCAAATCAACATATTTATCCTAATTTAGTAGGCTCGGTTTACACCTATCGCCATTTCTAGCCACTGGGGGACCATAGTTAGGCTTTGGGAACTCACATTAATGTTAAAAAATTTCTCAAAGTTTAAGATTATTGTTTGGGGTATTTTTCGGCCTTTTTGTTTCCACAGGACAGATGAAGACATGAAAGGGGAGAGAGAGGGGGAATGACATGCAGCAAAGGGCCGCAGGTCGGAGTCGAACCCGCGGCCGCTGCGCCAAGGAGTAATGCTCTATATATGTGCGCCTGCTTTACCAACTGAGCTAGAATAGCAGCTGACCCATGTTGCCTTATCAATGTATTCTGGTTTTCCGGTTCTACTTGCTTGGTGTCAAGCCCAAAAATATTAAGATTGTACAGACCTAATGTTTTCTGTGTTGGCTTAAAAGCAGGGTTGGTATTGGTAACTATTTCCAATATACACTTTTTATATATTGTTTGAAATGGTCTTTACACCCTGACAGCAATAAAAAATAAATAAAAAAAGGGCTTTGAAAAAGGAGCGAAAGCCCACCAATCAGTCTTTCCGAGCAGTCTGCTTGGAAAGAGCCCCAAGGGGAGGGGTAATGGGGAGCCCCGAGGAGATGCTGCTTTCAAATCTTGCTAGCTTTTCAACTTGACCAACCCTGCCTTTTTAATGGTTGCTTTTAAATATAAAAAATACGTAATTGTATCTTTTTTTTATTTTTCTCCTCTTTAACATAGTCCAAAGAGCTACAGATCAAGAAGCAGTTCCAGGACACATGTAAGATCCAGACCAGGCAGTACAAAGCACTGAGGAACCATCTGTTGGAGACCACACCAAAGTCCGAGCACAAGGCTGTCCTTAAACGGCTGAAGCAGGAGCAGCACCGCAAACTGGCCATCTTGGCAGAGCAGTATGACCACTCCATCAATGAGATGCTTTCCACTCAGGCGGTGAGTCTGGGAATGCCAGGAATGTAGAAAAGTTGTCAAATAAAACCGTGAAGTTGCCACCCGATTCTTTTTACATTTTCCCCACAGCAGTTATGGTTGTTTTATATGTCGCTGGATCCTGATCCTGGTCGGTCTGTCCCCTAGCTTCGTCTGGATGAGACGCAGGAGGCTCAGTGCCAAGGCCTACGAATGCAGCTACAGCAGGAGCTGGAGCTTCTCAACGCCTACCAGAGCAAGATCAAAATGCAGACGGATGCCCAGCACGAGCGTGAGAGGAAGGACCTGGAGCAGAGGGTGTCACTCCGAAGGGCCCTGCTGGAACAGAAGGTTCTCCTCTAGAAATGATTGTCACGTGGAGATTTATATTGGTCTCCATTATCATTGCAAGCACCGGTGTTGACTACTAACCTTAACGATGGCTCTGTTCTATTCGAGTGGCCCCAGTAAGTCGTGACCGTGAAACGGCATGCACAATACCAGGACCCTGAAACTGTAGCCACTAAATGGAATTCAGCCTTCCTTCATTTTATTATGTACACTGTGAAGTAGGGCTGGGCAATATATCGATTTTTTTATTTATTTATTTTTTTTATTTTTTATTTAGATATCGTGATATGAGACTAGATATCGTCTTAGATTATCTTAGATAGGCCTCAGGATTAGGCAACGGTTAGGGTTAGGTTCCTCGAAGCCGACGGTCGCAGCGCTCCCCTGAAGTCGACGTTGGGGGCTAAAGACCCCATCGAGCTAAATTGCGTGGTATCGGATCATGCGCAGGCTTGCGTACTCGCCGATACCCATACCAGCATTTTAGGCAGCATCACAGGCATTTCCGGTACTGGTATCGGAACTACTCTACATACGCTGTAAATGAACATTGTTATTTACCATGTATTTTATTTTTTGTAGATTGAGGAAGAGATGATGTCCCTGCAGAATGAACGCTTGGAGCGAATCCGGAGCCTGCTGGAGCGTCAAGCCCGAGAAGTTGAGGCTTTCGACTCCGAGAGTATGCGCCTGGGCTTCAGCAACATGGTGCTAGCAAACCTCTCCCCAGAGGGCCTCAGCCACAGCTTCCCCGGGGCTCCAGCGAGTTGGAGTCACCATCAGCAGCAACAGCGGCCGTCCGGGAGCTCCCCAGGGTCCCACTGGGGCAGCGTCGGCTCGGCCGCCGGCGCGAGCCACCACGGCAGCCATCACAGCTATCACTCCAGTCCGGGAGGGGCACCTATGCAGCAAGGCTGGGGGCAGGGCATGCAGGGAGGTGGGGTCCCGTCGCCGTGGGGCCACCCATCGGCAGGAGCCCTGTCCCGCAGCAGTGGAGGTGTACAGAACAGCCCCCAAGCAATGGGGAGGACACCCTCAGGAGGGCGCAGCGAGCAGAGCATGAGCAGGAGTACCAGTGTCACTTCTCAGATATCTAACGGGTCACACCTCTCCTACACATAGATTCCCCCATCAGCCCCTGGAGTCGGAATTTGAGCGTGGAGATGTAGAATCCAGCAAACGCAGCAGGACAGAGTATTGGCTGAGCTCTGCCGCCAAACCCCACCCCCCCCCCCTTCCTCTCCACCACCACCACCCCCCCCCTCGTGTACAGATGTGGATGTGCGATGAAATAAATGTTGCTCAGGTCAAAAAGGGCTGGAAAAGACGCAGCCCGTCCTCAACGGCAGTTTATCGGCACACGTACAGATCCTTAAATTTATGTTACATAAGCAATTTGAGTGTCAACACATAATGGTCCCATTTGCTTTTATTTACAGCTCTCTCCTGCGAAAAGTTTTTAAAATATATGTTTTGTGCTATTCACAGCCATTGCTCTCATTTTGCACATGAAACACTGTTTTTAAACGCCTTTTGACACGTGTTAACAATGTCCTAAGAAATGCGGTGTCAAACAATCACAGCATACAGATTTTTTTTTTTTTTTTTATTTAGGACCCCCTCTCTTTCACTCTCCAGATTCACGTTCAGTTACACACTGGTCAATTTCTGTTGACGGTGGTTTTAAAAACGCAGCACACCTCCCTAACTAAAGCTGCTTTGCTGTTGTGATACCAGCCTGCTGTAATGGTCATTGTGATAAATGAGATGCCTCCTTCTATTCAGTAGTTTTTATTTCACCTGATTTCCAGCCCACATGAGGCTTTACAAATTCAGAGCCAAATAACCTAATGTTAGCTGTATCAGGCTTATGCTCCAACACTACTACAGTGCCTTTTTTTTTTTTTATGATTCTAAAAATCAGTCTCTCTCGATGTTTATAGTTTATTTAAAATTGTATCATTAGTGCCAGTGTATGTTCAGTTTGATTTTAGTTCCAGAGGTCCCGAATACCTATCTCAGATTACTATATTTGCTGTGTATGCAGCAAAGTCTTATAAATGGGGAGAAATGGACAACTTGGAAACCCCTGCGTTACAGAGAATGTCATTGTAGACATTCACAAGGAGGAAGTGGGGGGGGGGGGAGATTCATTTGCCTTCAAAAACAATCCTAGTATCGATCTGTTGATTTTTATTAGTGCCTTTTTTTTAAACTGCTGCCTTGTTCAAAGCACTTTATACAGCGGAATATGTGTAAAATTAAAATGTTACTTTTGTTCGCAAAGCCACCTGGTGGATGAGTGTTTTCGTCGGTACGCATGTACTTAAGTTGAGGAGTCGATCTAACCCGTGCTGTGATTTATTTTTTTATTTTTTTTTGTGTGGAGCAATTTCCCAAGTAGAGACAAGACCTAGTGTATGGCAACATACAGTGTGCGAGTGAAAGCATTTCCCCCCCCTCCTTTCTGGAGCTTTTACTGTGTTTTGAAACTAAAGCTACTGTTGGTTATCTCCTCCTGTGTGTTTATGCTGAATTTCGATTGAACAGAGGATGTGAGGATGCTGCAGGCTTTTTAAGATTTTTTTTTTTTTTTTTTTTTTTTTTTTTTTAAAACTACAGTTTCCATAAAACAAATAGAGCTAAGTTTGCTAGAGAGACTCCATTATGTGCAGCAGGCAGAAAGGTTAAGGCATATTGTCATGACCATGACAGCAGGCTTGGCACTAATAAGAAAACTACAGCACTGTTAAAAAAAAAAAAAAAATACGTTGGGGTACACTAAAAAATAAGGTGCTAAGTCATAATTGTTACACCATCTCATCAGAACCCAAGAACAAGGGTGACCGAATCAAGCACATGCTCGCATGATGACATTGTATTATAGATACATGTAAATGTCAAATTGATTCAACGCACTCTCTGTGAAAACGGCCAAATACTAAATAAATGTGGCAAAAAGCACTTAGGTATTCCTTTTGATAGCTCAAGCAGTTCCTCTAATAATGTGTCTCCGCTCGCTCCCTTCCCTCTGGTTTGTGGTTGAAATATCATTGGAGAAATGCCCTTTTAAACCTTTTTTTTTTTTTTTAACAGCCTCTCTTAGGCTTTCAATTTCCATATCCCTTACAGAGAGTTTAAAACATTTTATTGAAAAGGCCATTAAGGTTAATGATCTCGAGATAATAAGGATGGTATGCTTCCTTGAAACACAAAGCTGGAGTTAAATGTGCATACGTGTATGTTTTATTAAAGAAAACGTATAAAAACTAAACTCTCATTTTAAGAAAATAATTTCTAAAACTAACTTTATTTAACTGCCAGACCACACTGATATTAGCAAACCCTTCACTCTCAACGTGGTTTTGAGTTGTCTGGACGTAGCCCAATGAAAGATCTTCTTGGTTTCGTGTACACAGACCGAATGCCTCATATGCACGCGTTTGCTGTGGTCTTCTTAAGTGGCGCTTCTTTAATCAGGCGGCCATTTCTGAGCTTTGTCACGGCAAAATTTGTTCTTCCCCCACCACCCCCCACCTATGCCCCCACCCCCCTGCACACGTTTGAGCATTTGTCCCCATTCCGCTCGGATTCATGGCCACCTTTTCAGATGCTGGCTCTGAATGTCATAATGTGATATATGCCTATCACATTTGAGGACCCAAAAATTGCTTTTTCCTTAAATAGGTGGGATGTTAATTTTCCACGTGTATATATCCTATCCTTGAAAGTATGCATTATATGAAGTTACATATGGTTTAGTCCCAAAACTCTACACTTTTTTTTTTTTTTTTAATGCCCGAGTAACTAGTTCAGTTACTGTAACACAGCAGGTTCTATTTATCATTTCCTTTCTGATTTATTGATATTTGGTAAAGAAATGGGGAATGTATTTATCATGATCGGAATCTTACCTTTAGTCAAAAGCCAAGGCCAAGAGTTTGAATGTTAGGCCAATCGAACCTCACCTACATGCCAACCTTAAGTTTGTATGCGCTAACTTTGGTTCACTTTTATGTCAATAGTGCGTGCGTGCGTGTCTGGATACTGTTGTCAATCATTGTCGGTTATGAGACCTCTCCACAAACCTGGATTTTATTTTTGACTTTCTAACTTTGATGTCAAATTTTGTCCTACTGACTGAAAGCTTATGGGATACCGAATGAGAAACGGACACAACAAAAGATGGCGATCCTTTCTATGGTCAAACACTGTGCCATACCTGAGTCGCCAAGCCCACATGCCACTGCGTTGTCTCATCTCCATGGTTTTACCTATCAGTGGGCTGATGGCATGAAATGTATAAAAACAAGTTGGTTCTGCTCTAGGGGCCAAAGTAAAAAGGCTTGAAAAGATGTTGTGGTGACAGGCAAATTATGAAAGAGATTGCATTTCTTTGAAGATGTCAGTATTCTTCTTTGGCACATTACCACTACAACTCATAACCTGTATTAAAATGTATAGATGGTGGAACTTGTTATTGAATGTCAGAGAGATTATGAAGATACTACAGAAGATATGGTAAAGTACTAAAAGTGGATTTAAATTGTGTAAAAAAGATACATTAAACAGAATAAAAATAGGATCAAATTTACTATTTTGTTTGTATTATATTTACCATTGTGTTGGCAGAGGGATATTGAACAGAAATCAGCTGTAATAAAGTAATTTTAGTATAACTGGCCTTGTGTTTTTATTTTTTTTGTACCGCAAGTGTGCAACTTTAGGTTGTATGCCATGCGCAATGTAATATTGATGCTACTTCCATGGGACTGCAGAAAAGGAAGTAAAGGAGGACCGAGGACCGCTTGCGAATCAAATCAACCAATGATATCACTGGGAATCAATCGACCAATGAGATCACTGGACGCAGAAGCGGAAATACATGCAACGTGATATGTGACGAGCATTGTAAACAAGTTTTGCTAGCCGGAGAAGGGAATGCCATTACAAGGGTCTTTTACTTGAGTGAGTAAATAGTCTTACAACACGAATCCGTATTTATGTACTGACCTTGTGCTCTGTTAATAACACGGACATGTGATAAATTGTAACTTCACGTTAGCAGTCGGTTCCTCTTGTGTAACTTTTTCCTGTTTAACCTTGCGTCCGAGATGCATTTAATTAAGTTTAAGTTGAATGTAATCGTTAACGTTAGCTAATGTCAAAGTGAAACTATAGTTAACGTTACACAAACAAGGGGCTTTAAAACCAGTAACGTTAGCTGACGTTATACCTGGCTGCTAGTGCAGTTACTTGTATGACGACTTTAGCTGCCGAGCTAGTAGTTACCCGTCATTCTCTAAAGAAACGTTATATTCCCTACATCGAGGACACTGACCAACAACTGTTTGAATAATAGTAACGTTAACGATTCATAGATATGAATACGTATATATATATATATATATATATATATATATATATATATATATATATATATATATATATATATGACAGGGGCGGATGAAGGTGGTCAGGGGCCCCTAGGCTGCTCTTTGTGTGAGCCCCACCCCCCCTTAATCATTGCTGTAAAATAAGAAAACTACATCATAAAACTAACATTAACAGAGATGTAAGTGGAAAGAATACCAGATATTATCCTCTGCCACCACAGCACCAAAACAGTTAAAATGGAAATGTAACTAAACAGCAAAGCAGCAGAATTCCCTGGATTCACAGTTCAACAGCAAGCTGGTAATCACTTTTAGCTTTCTAAACAAACCGGTAGGCTGCAGCATCTGCATCAGTGCAGAACACCTGGTTTTACTGAGGCAAAATCACAACATCATTACCAGTGGTGGAAGAAGTATTCAGATCTTTTTACTTAAGTAAAAGTACTAATGCCATACTGTCCTGCATTGAAAATGTTACTTAAGTAAAAGTATGTAAGTATCATCAGGAAAATGTACTTGAAATATTAAAAGTGAAAGTACTGAATGTTGAAAAATCAATTTTTTTTTAAACAAACCAAACAAATGTATTGTCAATCAACTAGTGTTTAATGGTCTAATCATCTCAGCTGACTTGTAGCCGTTATATTGTCGGCTAGTTTACTTTAGAATCAAACATCAGATTTATAAACTACATGTGTTCTGTGTGCAGAAATCTTAATGTGTAAAGTAACTAGTAACTAAAGCTGTAACAGATGAATGTAGTGGAGTAAAAAGTACAAGATTTATCTCTGAAATGTAGCGGAGTAGAAGTAGAAAGTGGCATGAAAAGACTCAAGTAAAGTACAAGTACCTCAACATTTGGACTCAAGTACAGTACTAGAGTACATGCACTTAGTTACATTCCACCACTGATCATTACTGAGAAACAAACCACTGTGCAGTACACTAAACTGTGAATAAAATAAAAATAATAAAAACAGCAGCAACAGCAGCAGCACATAACACGGTTATTAACAACAATAATGAAACAGCAGCACAACATGTAGGCTACATATTGTTGCATAATCATCATGCCTTTAGAATTTTTTTTAGAATTCACATGCAGGATCCGAGCTATAGGTAGCAGCAGGGACGGACTGGGACCAAAAATTGGCCCTGGCATTTTGGCCCAGACCACCACACCACATAAGATCTCAAATACCACCTGTCTGCTCTCCCCTGAATATGTATAGCGACTCCTACTCCTTAAAAATACTAACGCCATGTAATGAGTAAGCAAGAATCAGCGAGAGTTGACACATTAAATACAAAAAAGTGCCATTTATTAATGTAATATATAAAATAGTCTATGTGATATTTTTGACTAAAGTGTTTTTTGGCCAGCCCAGAGTCAATTGAAAAAAACAATGGGCCGCCAATCTAGGCCTAACACTTTTATGGGCCGAAAAAAAAAAAAAAAAAAGTTATAATAATAATGCATTGTCTGGCCAATCCGGGGCCCCTGCACACATGGGGCCCCTAGGCTGCAGCCTACGTAAGCCTGTGCATTAATCCGCGCCTGTGTGTATATATATATAGATAGATAGATAGATAGATAGATAGATAGATAGATAGATAGATATCTATGGTAACGATTCACAGCACACGACATTACATTAGCTAACGTTAACTGTCTATCTATCTATCTATCTACATAACTATCTTATGTAATAAATGAATAGTCGACACTAATTTCCTGACTTTACTTTGTCAGCCAAATAAAAAGAGAAAAATTGTCAACATCAGTGTATATAATTGCTTGTTTTGGCTCACATTATATATGCCCAACTTCATTATGTTATATAATACAATATGAACATTTACAGTATGTTTTGTGTAATTTTAGTTATCCAAATACGACCTATAGCAGCATTTTATGACATATTGTAGATTTCATTTACTAAACGTATAGGGTGGATTAGCAAAAAACAATTGGAGTATAAGAATAATGATGATGAATGTAATGTGCTGTAATAATGTAAAAGCAACAACACTAAGATTGTATGTTGACTTTGCCATATGCACGATGCGTACGAAACCTGATATTATTTACAATATTTCATTTTTGAATGTATATATATATGCATCTGTAAAAAGGTTAGGGTATAAACAGTATAAATGGTATGGGAAAATCCCTGACAGTAGACAGATATGCAAAGATTAACACATGAAAAAGTCAGGAGACGTGAATACTTTTTATAGTCACAGTATACATAGGATCATAATTCCAAAAGGCATCACTTACAGTATTTCTACTGTATGTCTGTTGTCCTCACAGAGCTCCAGGATGTTGTGTGAAGTCCTGCTGTCGTCGCTATGGTTCCTGTTCGTTATCTTCTGGGTCGAGACAATAAGTGTTTGGCTGTTTCTGTCCATGTTCTACCAGGACCGAGCGTTTTACCACTGGGGAGATGAGTAAGAGATGGGTTTCTGTTGTAGGGCTGCACAATTAATCGCAATTTTATCCAAATCGCAATATGGACTAGTGCAATATCCAAATCGCAGAGGGGCGCAATATTTGTTAAAGGCAAAATATATGTCAAACCATTCTGAATGCAGCATTGTGATGTTGCAGAGACGTCCCGCCCTACAAATCCTATCCTACAGACTAAAGAAAACATCTTTTGTTTGGTACAGATCTTTGCAAAAATCACACTATAATCATTTTAATTTTTAAGATTTAATATTAGTCAAATGAAAATGAGAATAATGATACAAACATGATCATTCCCTTCAATATCGTGAATCATATTGCAATCGCAATATCAGTCAAAAATAATCGCAATAAGATATTTTCCTCATATCGTGCAGCCCTATTCTGTGGTTAACATTTGTATGTGCGTCATATATTCAAAATAGTGTAATATTATATAGTAAAGCAAAAGATACTCTATACTAAAGTAGAAAGCTCCACACTTTTTCATACCCCTAGCCTTACTTTCAATATTCTGAAATGATTTCTAGTATTTACAGCTTCTTTTATTCTAGTTATGTGATTAATTATAATGTATACATTTCACCTAATCCAATATCACTTTTTGCTGTTGTTTAATCAAATCTTCCTGCAATTATATTACTATTATACTTTATTTCATATGAAGTACTTTAATTATGTTACAGGTAACTGAGCTAGTGCTAGAGCTTTGTGACCCCAGTTATTATTACCAATGGTAGGCTCATGTAACACAAAAGAGAGCCAGATTAAGTTGAACATGCTTTGGGGTACAGGCCCCAGATGTATAACTTTGTTTCGCCCACCAACACTTCTATGTCAACTAACGTGTAAGTAGATGGAGAGAAGAGAAGGTAGAATGACATGTGTTGAAAGTTAAAACGCCGTCTCCATTTTCTTGATGGGACCCAAATTTAGACCTCAAGAGTACTCAAGCCCTTCCTGAACCCATGGATGGAAAAACACTTGAGACCTAATGGGCAATGTCCGTTATGGAATCAGTGTTGTGTGTACTCGATTCATGGGTTAGTGAAAATTCTGTTTTAATAGAACTATTCTTTCGATGTTACAGGGTATTTGCAGATGATCCTGGACAAATGATATACATGTTGAGCAGGCAAGATCTTTATTTTTATCCTGATTGATTAAGTTTGTAAGAATTTGAAACATGATCCGTGTGTATCTGTGTGCGAGGATTAATCTCGTGTCTCTCTCCGCAGAGTCGATACCCATATGCAGACGGAGATGCAGACCTGAGACGTGAGAAGATCAAGTACTCCACTGAAAGGACTCTCAATAGAGGGGCTGTGGCAGTTATGTGACGAACATATGACCGAAAGCAGTTTTTCCTTTGCACTGCCTGCCTGGCACACTGTTGTGCACAGTTCTTGTTAACAAATGTAAATGTAGGCCCACTTTTATTATTGGTGGTGGAAACTTGCTGCGTGAATGAAGGCGCAACATCTCAGTGATTGATGTGTGTCGCACCCACCAATGTAACATTTATATTTTCTCTTTCAGATTTTGGAGAAGCAGAATGAATGTGGCAGAAAATGCTTGGTTTGGTCGGCCTTTATTTTAAGTGCATTTTGAGAGTTGCGCTGAGATGCTGTTTTGATCATACCACCGTTCTATGAAACTACAGTTGTTGCTGTCTGCAGCTATATTTGTGTTTTAAATATCAGAGTGCACTACATCTGTTATAAATGAGGTGTATGGATGTTATTAACGATTAGGTATGACTGTTATTAACAATTGTCTGATGTTGTGGTGTATGTTTGATGCCACAACCTTCAACAAGGAGCTAAGCTAGCTTTGAATATCGGGGGTGGTGGAGCCATGTACTTGTGGTTAGATACAAGTCTGAACACAAAATGAAGAGTTCATCATTTATATTTTTTTTACACTCAGAAGTGTCACCTACAGTAAATAACTGCAAAAGGAACAATATTATTTGAGCTTAAAGGTTTATTATAAACCTTGGAAATACTTTGTCCACTTCAACCACATCTTGTGCTCTTTATCTGTGGATGGATTTTGCTCAGTTATCATATCCCGATATGAATTGCAAAAGCTCTATCTGCTGTTGAAGATCACATGATGGGACCAAAAGCCTTGGAAGTGGACCTTGTGTGTAAGATTTTTTTCAGAAAGGCGCTGTGTGTGTGTGTGTGTGTGTGTGTGTGTGTGTGTGTGTGTGTGTGTGTGTGTGTGTGTGTGTGTGTGTGTGTGTGTGTGTGTGTGTGTGTGTGTGTGTGTGTGTGTGTGTGTGTGTGTGTGTGTGTGTGTGTGTGTGTGAGACAGGAAAATATACTGGAGAGTATATCCCATAGTAGGAAGCCTCTCTCAAAGCAATATGTCCATGTTATATTAAGTGAATGAACTGAAAGTGAAATTATACTTTTAAAATATACAGCTCTTTGCAAGCCTGTGAGAGTACATGGTCTGCCAATACATTTTTGTATTCCCTCTGTCAATTAAAGGGGTTGCTTTTGAACAAAACCAGCAGATTGAATTTTGGTCTCATTTTGTAACTGAGACGAAGACTGTCAATGTTGTTTTGTATCAATATGCTAGCTAAATAAATGGAAGTATTTTTAAGTGCAAGTTTTTGCTGCGTATACATTTATACAACCTTAATACATCGCATGCCAGTGCAGTAGGGGTCGCTCACAATAAAGCAATGCAAATCCTCCTCAGAGCTGAGGAGCTCGATACACTACCGGGTCATCATCATATCTTCCCGGGTCGAAATAAAAATGCCGTACACATTTTGAATAAAGTTAGATTTAATAGTTGGATGTACTGTTACTTAGGTGAAAGATTTGGTTTGTCATCGGACGTATTTTTGTTGATAGTTTGTGCAAACAAATAACTTTGTTTTTAAGTTGTGAGCAGTTTGTCGTAAACATGGCTCCAACGATTCAGACTCAATCTCAACGAGAAGACGGCCACAGGTAACGTTAAACTGAAGGTTTTACAAGGTTGTTAAACTACCTGGGCAATTTATGTTAAGTTATGTTAATGCTATTGAGTTAATGCGAAAGCAGCTACAAGTCAACGTATTAGGTGGCTCGCTTGTCAGTTGTGTACAACATTAGCTAACAATGCTAGCTAGTTAGCCAGCTAACGTTAACTGTAGCTAAACAAGCAAGCTAGCGTCAAGATAACTTATGCTAACCCGCTTGCTAAGATAACTTATTTAGCGGCAATTAACGAACTTATTTAGCTAGCTAAGTGAATTTGGTATGTCCAGTCAGTCGTAGTGATTTCTTATAACCTTTAGATGCAAATCCATTTGCTAACATTGTGTTAAGGTGTAACAGTCCTAATGCTAACAGTAACGTGACGTTACTTGGCAACGTTAAAGCTATGCATAACATTAACGTTATTGGATTGCATTAACTAGCTAGCTAACGTGAAAGTATTAGCTATACAGGTGGTAAAGCTTTAGCGTTAGCTACGTTAGGTACTAAGGTTATTTGCCTAACATTAATACATGTCAACGTCATATAAGTAAACATCATTTTGAATTAGTTATTGTCAGTAACATTTACACTACGTTCACTAATGTTACAAGAATAAGATCATGAGAAGTATTTAGAGACTTGACTTTAGGGTTGAATTCAGTAACGTAAATGAAGAGCATTCTCACAAAGGGAACAACGATACATGTGATGTTCTTCAGTGGTCTAACGTTAATACCTTTTAGAAATAAGTGGTTTCCACAGTGGTGTTGTAAAATAAAATAAAAACGTCCATCTATCCACTCAAGCATAAGGAAATGTTGAAGAGTAAGTAAGGCAGGACAATATCAATGTCCTTTCACTGAGAAATGTCTGTCACACTGTAGCATTAGTTAATGAGAGATAATCTGACAAATGTCTTGTTTTCTCTTCCAGTAGGCCATCCTCTCATAGAACTGTCCCAGAGAGGTAAGTAGTTTAGAACTTTTAAGTATTTATAGCTATGTACAGTCATTTTAAGTGTGCTTCTTTAAAAGTAGCACTACGGTATGTAAAAGTGTCCGCGTAATCCAAACTGTGTATGTCCTGTACTTTTGTGCCCGTGGCAGGTCAGGGGTGGTCTGTCGAGTGAAGTACTGCAACAGCCTGCCTGACATCCCTTTTGACCCCAAATTCATCACATATCCATTTGATCAGCACAGGTAAACATCCAGCCTCTCTATGCATGGAGGACCCAACACTGTGATGAACATTGGCACAGCTTGACATTTGTTTTTCTGTTGTGGCAGGTTTGTACAGTATAAAGCCACTTCTCTAGAGAAGCAACACAAGCATGAGCTCCTGACTGAGCCGGACCTCGGGGTCACCATTGATCTCATCAACCCAGACACCTACCGCATAGACCCCAGTAGTAAGTCTCCAGTAGTTGTTACATGTCATATCCTATTCTTCTTTTTCTTTTTCGAAAGACTACCGTGCTTTAGCAAATCTCTGTGTAGACTGAACCACTCTTTTATATTGTCAGTACTGTTGGATCCCGCTGATGAAAAACTGTTGGAAGAAGACATCCAGGCTCCATCCAGCTCCAAGAGGTAAGGCTGCTAAAAAGGCAGCTTTATGTTGTTATAGATCCATGTGGAGATTTTTTTTTTTTGTAAACATTTTATTCTTCCCTATAAGGTCACAGCAGCATGCCAAAGTGGTCCCGTGGATGAGAAAGACAGAATATATTTCTACAGAGTTCAACAGATACGGAGTTTCCAACGAGAAAGTGGAAGTCAAGTAAGTTTGCTAAATGTGTTCACTTTCCCACTCAATTATAGCCTGGTTGACACCAGACCCTTCTCAGTTGTAACTGAGAGTCGGTCTGGGAAAGATTTATTCACAGCCCATTTCCAAAGGGGCGTCGCCAATGGACGCCGCTCAAATGCCTCTGGGCGCAATTGGATAGTTCTTCAACCAATCAGACCAACAATCCGGCTGACATAGCAGCGACAGCGGCATCAACGGCTTGCTGCGCTTCGGTGGCCGTCATGTTGAATGTAAACAAAAAGCTGCTCGCCGTCGCTGTGCTATCGTCATCGTGTATCGTCATCGGTTGTGATTGGTGCCTCGGTTTGGAAAAATTGGAAATGGGCTCTTGGCCAGACTGATTTGCAGAGCAAATCTCAAATTTGTCGGAAGTCCGTCAGGGCTTTGCCAGGCTAACACAATTATCTAACGGCATATGGTTTTGTGTGTGTGTGTGTGTGCGTGTATAACCGAGACATGTTTTGTGTTTAGGATCGGTGTATCTGTCAAACAGCAGTTTACAGAAGAAGAAATCTACAAGGACAGAGACAGCCAGATTTCTGCTATTGAGAAAACCTTTGAGGATGCACAGAAATCAGTGAGTTGGTGAATTAGTTGTTTAACAGCCTTTTGTATTATTATATTTCAAGCCACATAAAGAGTCAAATGGACAGTACAGTTGTTCTAGTAGTTTTCTTCAGCTATTGCTGTGGAGCTGCTCTGTGCAGTAGAGGACTGTTTCTAATGGGGAGTTGTCTTTGTGTTGTGGTTTGTAAACTTGTTTCTCTCCAGATTTCACAGCACTACAGTAAACCCAGAGTTACTCCTGTGGAGGTTCTACCCGTGTTCCCCGACTTCAAGGTGAGCTATAATTACACTCAAGTTTATTGACGTTTAGAGTAGGGATGGGCATTCGATTACATTTTCTTCGTCAATCGTCGGGAGAATTAACGATCGACTATTGATTAATCATTAATATTTTCATATTAAAATTCATTATTTATTTAACTTTTTATAAATTAAAAAATGCAATGAAAATACAAAAATACAGCGTGTTTTTCCTCAATGAGATTTTAATCACAAGAACAACTTGTGGCAGTTAAACTGGAGGTTATAGATATAGGAGTTGCGGTGCTCTGAAGCAGCAGAACCTGCAGCTGCGAGCCGGCGTTCTTAAACAGAGACCCTCGTTTGTTCCAAAATAATAAATAAAAAGAATTATGTTAAATAACTTAACCAAAAACATAATAATACTTAGATCTGACAGGTCATGATTACTTTTGAAATCAAAACGGAAACTCGCAGCCAGGTAACGGAGTGTGGAGTCAAATATTGCCCCTGGGTAGTAAAATGTTTAATTGCTGCCACACTGTGACTCACACTACGCAGTGCAACCAGCATTAGTTTAATCAATAACAAATTAATGTGATCGACTATTTCAAATGACATGCCACATGCACTGTAGTAGGAGAGGTGCAGGGAGGGATAAAGACTTAACAAACACTTTGCAATAAGTTTGTCAGTTTAAGATACTTTAACTGACAAACTGGCACTTTACAGATTTATGTAATAATATTTTGTGTGTATGTTTTTCTCTTTCTCCAGATGTGGATCAACCCATGTGCTCAGGTCATCTTTGACTCTGATCCTGCACCTAAAGACATATCGGGACCAGCGGGAGTGGAAATGATGTCTCAGGCCATGATCAGGTATCTGCAAAATATCGGTTGCGTAGATGAGTGTTTAAACGGTAAACATTTTGCATAAACACTAATTCACATGTCATGTCTCTTCAATACAGAGGTATGATGGATGAGGAGGGAAATCAGTTTGTGGCCTACTTCCTGCCCCATGAAGAAACCATTCGCAAGCGCAAGAGAGACTGCGATGAGGGGATGGATTATATGCCTGAGGATCTGTACGTACAACAATATTACATTAAGAAAATCACGCATTTAAAAATCACCTAGTTGCTTTGCTTTGTATACCCGGAAGTAGTAATGCATTTTGTTTTCTGTGTTACAGGTATGATTACAAGATCGCCAGGGAGTACAACTGGAATGTCAAGAACAAAGCCAGCAAGGGCTATGAAGAGAACTACTTCTTCATCTTCAGGGATGGAGATGGTGTTTACTACAATGAGCTCGAGACAAGGTAACCGTTTGTTGTTGCGCCTCAACATGAATAAAGGGAGATGTGCTTTGTACAGGAAGAATTGCAGCTGGTGTGCTTCTATCAAGCACAAGTGTAAATAGTTCTGCTGTAGAATGTTTGATGTAAATTGCTGATGCGCAAGACAAACCGCACCACCATCCATGATACATGGGGCTTTCATGGGAATCTGTTTGCCCTTGTCCTCTGACCGCCTTTCTTCTGCCCCGCAGGGTGCGTTTGAGCAAGAGGAGAGCCAAGGCTGGAGCACAGTCAACCACAAACGCTGTGCTGGTGTGTAAGCACAGAGACATGAACGAGAAGGAACTCGAAGCCCAGGTGAGTGTACATTTTACTTTTCCTCTATTTTTTTTCTTTCTTTTTTTTCTTCTTCTTCATGTTAGACTGAACACGGTTTACTTTCCTTTTTTAAGGCATTTGCACCACTTATTGGACAGCACTTGTAATCATTATTTTCTTTTTTTTAACTAAAGTTACTGTTCATTTCAATACCTCCATATGTATTTAAAAACCACAGACGTTTAGGAAATCATATTTATCATCGAATACAGATGTAATATTGATTACGTTCAGTTAGGAATTCAACATTTTATATATATATATATATATATATATATATATATATATATATATATATACATACATACATACATACATACATACATACATACATACATACATGGTTTTATTTCAGTTAGCCTAATTTTGATTTGCATTGAGAGATGATCTTATTGAAAGTACCCCATGCCAATCTCTTGGTATGGTGAAGGGTATGTGATGATGGGGGGCTATTTTAATTCGAGAGGCCAAGGGAACTTGATCAGGATGCATAGTATCCTGGATCCATGAAATAACTGGCCTTTAAAAATAAAAATCTGCCTGCCTCTATGGGAATTTAACATAGGGGTATACTTACTTATGCCCCCTGTATTTTAAGGAAGAACATTTATTTATGTATGTATGTATTTATAATTTTTTAAATTTTTTTAATAAAGGCATTAAGATCCATCTTTTATTCCTATTTTTAGTCAACTTTAGCATGAGTGTATTACTTATGCTGAGCACTGTATACAGCTTTGGTTCTTGAACAGTAGAAGTGTACTGATGACTCATTCCCTTTTTTTTATTGTGATTCTCAGGAAGCTCGTAAAGCTCAGCTGGAGAACCATGAGCCAGAAGATGAAGAGGAAGACATGGATAAGGACTTGCAGGACTCGGGTCAGTTTTCTTTTATTTTCTACCGGTGCAATTCTCATCATTTTTTTTTTTCTTTTTTGGCTACCTGCTGCAACGGAGTAGTAGTGGTGCGTCGACGACAGCTTTTTAATTCTTTTCTATTTCTCTGTGTGTGATATTTGAATTGTTTCCTCCAGGTGACGAGAAAGAGAAGGGCAGCGGCAGTGAGGCAGAGAACTCTGGTAGTGAATCTGAGAGGGAAGATGAAGAGCCGGAACCAAGGGGAGAGGAGGACGAAGAGGATGAGGACCGAGAGAAGCGGAGGAGGAAGGCAAGCGGCAGCGGAAGTGAGAGCGGCGAGGAGAGGACGAGGGAAATGCGAGACGAGGAAGAGATCTTCGGCAGTGACGACGACAGCGACGACAACGAGGAGAACGAGAACAACAAGAACTCGGCCAGGAGCAGCGGCGAGGAGGGCAGCGGGAGCGACGACGACGGAGGGAACCGAGGAGGCAGCAGGAGTCGCAGCGCCTCTCCAGCACACAGCGACCGCAGCAGCGAGCACTCGGAGACCCGGGCTCACAGCGGGAGTGGAAGCGAGCGAGGCTCGGATTCCAGTGATGCCAGTGACAGTGAATAAGACCTGTGGTCCGGAAGACGGCAAGGTGACGGCCACCTTTTCTTACCTCCGTGTTCAGCTCCAAACATGGCCGCGTTGCCCGGTCACTGACCCTAATGTTAGCGCAGTCTGGGGATGTAGTTTCTTCTGATTACAAATAGGGTTGGGCATCGTTTTGGATATTAACAATTCTGATTTGAATTCTGATTCTTTTGAGGGGTGGAGTTGAAACGGGTCACATGCCTATTTTTCACAAATAAGAGGCAAGTTTTATTTTGGATCAGTGGTGGGTTGCGGTTTTACAGCACTTTTTCAAATGTAAAATAAAGCCACACTAGAGCGCTAGTTGTTACTGTGCTCCAAGGCCACAACACAACAAGCGCCTGGCCGCTTCGGAAACCAAAACTTGCGCATATAAAATTGGGAAGCGATGATCGGATTTGAAACCAAATCCTCTAACCGATTCCAGTAAAGAAACCATTCTACTGGAATCGTGATTTCTGAACCGATTCCAAGTAGGAATCGGTTCCCGATGCCCAATCCTACTTCCAAATGGAGATGCTCGTTGGTTTTGGACCGGGGGAATTCTCTTCAATCCAGTTTTTAATTGTAGATTTGTCTTGCACTCTGTTTTTTGTCTGTCAGATATTCCGTACAGGATCATGTAAAAATGTCTTTGTTTTCTCTGCTTTTGATTTGTCATTGTGTTAAGGCTTTGAAACTGATAATAAAATGCAGGTGACATTTTGTAAGAAACGGTTGTTTTTCCCTCATTAATGGATTTAGGGGGTGTTAAACTCATTTTCACTAAGGGCCACACTGGAAAAAGAGAATAACATCAAGGGCCAGACATGTAAAGTTTGTTGACATGCTTTTATGTAGTTGAAAAAAGTAAAATATTTTTGACTGTATTGTAGGGTTGAACAATTTTGGAAAATAATCTAATTGCGATTTTCTTTTTTCACCAATATTGCGATTTAATATGCGATTATTTTTTAAGCTCTTTGTCTTCGAGTCTGTATTATTCAACAAAGACGAGCAATAAATGCTTTCTCTGCGGAGTGCAGACTAATTTGCTCTCGCGAGTCACATGACCAAATCGCAGCCTTTTGCGATTAGGAAATCGCGTTTTAACATCGCGATATTATTGCGATGAATCGTTCAGCCCTACTGTATTGTATGTCTCATGTAGCCTATTTGGTCCACATAAAGCCCTAAAACAATTCAGCAAAAAAAGTTCCTTAGCCATCATAGAATTTAGCAAAACAATGCATTCTGTAGGCTACCTGACTAACAACAACCTGTTTCACAGGCTGTGTGGGAACGTCTGAGTTTCAAATTGTGCTTTGTGTGTGGAGTAATTGCAGTTTGAAAAACTGTTTCCCGTCTTTTTGGTTTGGCGCACAACTACGCGGGCCAAAATAGATTGTGAACCTAAATTAAAATGCGGGCCGGATCAAAATATGCAGTTTGACACCTGCTCTTAAGTAATCCTATAAATGTAACCGCTCATTACTGTCTGTGCTCTATTTAAAAAATGTGAAATAATGGATTTGTTTAGTTAATGCTCAGTACATATATTGTTGGTCAAAGAAGAGGATTGTTCTAAATTCTAATTGTCTAAAATGATTGATTTAATGCAAAACTAACAAATCGAAACTTCCTTTCAAACAGTACACCATTTAATAGCAATAACATGGACAACAATTGGAAAATTCAAATCCACGGTCATGTTTCACAAAGAAAAAGTCTGATAGTATTGAAGATGCATATTTAACGGAAAAATGCCAACTGGTTCTTCAGCCATTCTTCTGTCAAGTCATCAGCATTCCTCGTTTCAAAGACCTCATGAAGCAAAGCACAAAGTGTCACAATCCAAATGTCAATAAATATAACAAACGTGAAGAAATCAGAGATATTAACTCATCAATAATTAAGCTAGCTGCTAACTAATGGGGTAGAAGAATCCAAACAAACACATGGCACATCTAAAAGTAGGAATGACCTGCTGGATACGTTGCCAACCAACTTAAAGATAATTAGGCTTTGGTCTACATTTAATAATTGTCCCATCTTGATATGGTGATCAAAATACCACTGCGGTTGTGATAAACTACAGGTCATCATATTGAGATAATTACCTTTGTGAGCTCTGCAGCTTGGACCAGTTGATTCTTGCTGCCTGCATACATCATCTGTTGCTCCGGCTTACATCCTGTTCAAATGAAATTGGACTTTTTTTTTTTCTTTTCCCCAGGGGATTCTGTAGTTTGAGCAGTCAAACATTCCTCAGAACACATCAATTTAATCTTCATCCCCCTTCATCGCTACAATACGTTTTAATAAAGTGGATTTCAGACAAGAGGAGACATCTGTTCATTCGGCAGTTAAGTTATTCTATTAAGCAGAACATTAGTTTAACGAGAAAGATGACTTTTGATTTAAGATACTGTAACGACTTACCCATTGGACTGGAGAATATGAAACACAGAGGGTAAGACACCCTTCCATCAGCATGGACATATTTGTAGCTGTAGACAATGAATGTGCACTACCGTCAAGGAATTAAAACACTTTTTCAGAGCAAAAACACCCATAATTTCCATGTGAATTTAAGGATTTTGCCACATCCATAAGACAGGTTATGAAGGATATCTGGGTTGCCGCTCTGGAAGTTCATTTCTCAACTCATCCAGTGAGATGTCCTAAAAGACAAAAATGATATTAAGTGACTTTAAACGCAAGCTGAACAACCCCAAGCCCCAAAAAAAAAAGTAAATAAATAAAACAATTACAAAATTTGACTTGCCTCATATTCCTCTTCAAGGATAACAAGCTGTTTCACCATGTCTATTTTCACTAAAAAATAAAAACAATTATTTAGGCTTTTGGTTCTCTTTTATGTTGATGCACTGATATTTGTATAGGATATGAATTTGTGCTGATCAACTTACGAATGGACATAATGAAAGGAACTGTAACATTTACCATTAGTATTTGATACTTACTTAGTATGGCAGCATTGTTGGTCTCTTTTCGAAATCTAAACTTACTCAGTTTAGCTTTCAGACTTTCATCCACTTCACACACAACCAGAGAGCTTGACTGCAAAATGGGGCAAAAAAAAAAAATATATATATATATATATATCACTCGAAATGTGTCAGTCTAAGAAATGTTAAAATATCTCCTGATGCTGCTGTGCTTCTGAAAAAAAAACAGGTATGTGGATTGGTCTACAGGCCAGAAATAGACACAAACAAAAAGGGGTAAGAGACATCTGCTCGGTCTGTTCAGATGTTAAGGTCTCTATCCATCTTGCATGGAGGCATTAAACATTCATACCACTATTCTGACATATTGAGGGCAGGAAATGTTTTTGATGCAACATTGCCAGAATGTAGTTTCCTGTGTGAAAGAGAGCGGGGGATGGTCAACTTGTGTTGCAATGGTAAAGTCAAAAAAATATATATATATATACACAAATACGCATGAATGACAGTTCACATCCAGTACATTTCAACAGAAAAGCAAAATCTTTCAAGCAATTGCATCAGTTTCACCTACCATTATCAAAGGATCCTTTTCTGCCTCCTTGTCTTCAGGGTGACACCGCCTTGTTGAAACAGACAAACTTGCGACAAACTGAAAGCTCCTCTCAGACTGTCAAGATCCCTGTTTAAGATGGTAAAGGGGAGGGCAGACACTCAGCTAGAGGATGCAGTAGTGCTGCTTCCTCTTTTCAACAACACAAGATGACACCAGTGTGTGTCAGCTCAGCCGCGTGTTGTATAAAACAAACAGTCTGACCGTCTTTTAATGCCTATGTAAAAAGAAAAATATCCTATGATATAAATCTTAGTATGACGAGACACTGTTCAATGCATGCATATATTTTGAAGTTGAAGAAGCTCAATTTTACCATTTGTTGTCACCATATGTTGACATGTGTGATTGGGTTCCTTTCACTTCCCATTACCATACAGGGATGGACACCGAAACTTGCAGAACTCGAAAGTTTCCTCAGATCCTTTGAACTAACAGTACCACAATAGAATACATTTACAATTTGAATGTGAGTAAAAGTATAGGAATGTATGCAGTAAAATGTAATCTACTTAAACATCAAATGGACATAGAAACTTGCAGAACCCGAAAGTTTCCTCAGATCCTTTGAACTAACAATACCACAATAGATCCTTTGACCTAACAATACCACAATAGATACATTTACAATTTGAATGCAAGTAAAAGTATGGGAATGTATGCAGTAAAATGTAATCTACTTAAACATCAAGTAAAATGTCTCCATTACAAAAAAGGATGACTGTCACAGTATTACATTACTATTACTGCTCTCTACTGGTGGAAGCTTCAGGCATGTTGCAGCCCCACCCCGATACAGTGATGTCACAGCAGGTCCTTGGCCATTTACCTGTGTGTGTGTGTGTGTGTGTGTGTGTGTGTGTGTGTGTGTGTGTGTGTGTGTGTGTGTGTGTGTGTGTGTGTGTGTGCGTGCGCGCGCTGTGTGGTGTGTTGTGTTCTGCCACTGACAGCTGAAAGCAAACACCTGCTGTGACAACGGATTGTGACCCAAAGACACAGCCTATGCTTTCAACCCATTCAGACTAATGCAACAGCAGTTTTCTATTCTATGTTATTGGGTGTTGTGTAACCACCATCCACGTTATGGAGATATTTATCTTAATCCTAAATCCTTTTATGATCTTTTCTATTTATAATTTGAAACTATGGCTATGAAATTACTCTCTCGTACATATTTACTTTTCCCTACATAATAAGCACTCAGTGTCACTCAGTGTCTGTTTCAGCACTATGATGCTGAAACAGACAATTCCAAAAAAATACTAGATCAGCTATGTTGTTAATGGATTTGCTGTTTTATATTGTAAATTAAATCTATTTAGGTGTACGACTGTGAGTCAGACAAAACAGGCAATTCGAGAACATAGATATATCTATAAATATATACTATACATATAAATAAGACGAATGTCTTCTGATTATCATGGTTTTTATTTTTCACATATGACCATGCCCATAGTGCCTACTTTTACTACAAGAAAGTATTCCTGTGTTCAGTTAGTTTTTGAACATGGAATATAGCTAGCTCAGAGATTATGCCTAATGGTGTTTACCATATAGCGTGTTTACATGTCAGGGTGGGAGCATTGACATATGTAAAAGGGTGGGAGCCCTTTTTATTTACCAGACAGTGGGCGGAACAAACCATTACGTACCGTCCAGACGTATGACGTTTTACTCACGTCTTGCGTCAACTCAAAAATCGAAGTAGATTTCTCCAGGCGTACACTCTTTATTTTCTGCATTGCAATAAACATTTTGTACATACATTCTTTAACATGGCCTGTTTAAAACCACGGGAGCTTGCAGCTGTAAAGGAATATCCTTAAGGAATACCTCGTATGGGATCGAAATCTACGCCTCTTTCAGCTAAGATAACGTTATTGCATCTATTAGCAAAACTTGCTAGCTACGAAGCTAGCGCTAGCACCTAGCTATCTCTACCCTACCGTCGAGCTAGCTATGCATTAGCACTTTAGCCTAGCTCGCTAACCAGTGACAACTGACAAAGGTAAACAACAAACCATTTGAGTATGTTTATTGTTAATCAAATCTCGGTAACCTTTACCTAACGTTAGTTAACTGGCTACAGCCTGCTGTCTATTAAAACTGCGTTTTAACGTCCCTGTTTGCACCGCTAAGATTGAAGTACGAGACGGAGAAAAAGGGGCAACAACAGCGTTAACGAAAAACCGATATAAATGTTGAATTCCTCATCACTGACTAGGCCTTCCAAGCTAGTGGTGGGGGAAACGAAGCTTTATGAAGTACTGAATCACTATGAAGCAATTGTCTGTTGAAAATGGTTCAATGTTTCGAAGCATTTGATAGAGTCAACAATGGCGACACCTGCTGGTCAAGCCCTTTGTATTGGTATTTATATGGATGGATTAAATCTGAGTCGGTGATGAAACAGTTAACGGTTTTTAGTTAGCGCTTTACTCCTTTCATCGTTGTAATTTTGTTCAATAAAGCTTGTTTCTCAAAAAAACGATCCCTTTTAAAAAAAGAATTTATATCTAAATACTGATTCAGATTGACAAGAACACCCCGTATCTCTGATATGAGTGGGGGACTTTACGAGGCCTCGTTTGGGGTGGTCACTTGATTTTTGGCGTAGTGAAGCGAAGCATCTTTCTGTGATACTTATGCTATGAAAGGTATAGCTAGCTATACTGTGTTAAGTAGTCTGCTTCGAGTGTTAGTTAGCTACATCACTGTACCAAGCTAACTCTGGCTAACCGCTATCTAATGCTAGGCTTCTTGGTGTAACGTTAGCCTGTTTCAACTTTATAAACCTCGCAGGGATACTTATAACAACAGTCTATGGACCAGGGCTTATAGTCAGACACTCAGGTTTGTTCTTTAATCAAAATTATAACTAATGTTACAGGTGTTACCGTTAGAAGGGTTGGCAGTTTACCGATAGCATGCTGGTTAGTGAGTTTGTGTTATACTTTTCTTTAGTAGCGGATAACCAGTGAATTGTAATTAGCTATTGATAATACAGGTCACTGACGACAGCCTTTACAGCAGCCCATTTCACTGTTTTGCGTAAAAAAAAAAAAGCATTAAGCATTACACTTAGCGTTAATGACCGGGACTCTTATCTTTTGGATAGGGTGTTTGGCACACCTTTTGTGGTTAACTTGCGCCTTTATCATTGTGATATTGACTAACTCAATTAGTAAAAGCTTACCTAAAGTAACACCCTTACAGTCACAGTTATACGTGATATTTGTTTTGGATATTTATCATATCTCATTTTGTTTTGAATTATACATATAGGGGGCATTTTTAATAGAAAAGTTCTTACAAAAAACTCCAATTTAATATTCCCTATCACTGCCATTCTTTGCATATCATAAAGGTTGAAGCTGTGCGCCTGTCCTATATTGGCTGTGTGTGCCATAATCTCTTATTTATATATTATCCTACCTACCTTTTACTGTAAATTCCGTTTGTCACTTACTGAAGCTGATGATCCATCTGAGTTTGCGGTAGTTTGGGGCAGAAAAAATTTTGTGCCCTAACAAGACTTTCCAAGATCACAGGGAGAACATATTCCAGTACTAAATATGTGGGATGAATAGATGGACTTAATCTGTCAAAGCACTCATGTTCACCTGTTTTATATATGGGGGGGGGAAAAGGGTGGTTTGTGTCATGGTGAATGCAGTAAAAATAAAAAATACAAACACATTTGGAATGGATATAAATATTGGATTGGTTAATGTTTAAAAATTAAAGTAGACATTGGGGTAATTATCATCTAAGATTTTTTTCCTTTGTCTTTTATTTTTATTTTTTTAGGGCACAGATGATGTGATCCTGAACATGCCAGAGTGAAAAACAAAGCTTTTCCTGTTTGTGTCATTACCAACTACGATTGACACACACTTTAATTCTCACTTCATAAGAATAATCCGTACAGCATCCCTGTCTGCAGTTCCTTCTGCACCTGAACCATGTGAGGGCCCCTCGGTCCAGTCTGAGGGGATCCCAGGACTGTGGTTGCAAATACGACCCCGCTGTGCGGGGTGGGACTGATCCTGTCTGTGTCTGAGAGTGCAGTCTTTCCAGTGCCCCCCTCCCCATCCACAAATTCCTGTTCTCCTTACCGAGGAGACACGCCATGATGTTCCGGGACCAGGTAGGTATCCTCACAGATTGGTTCAAGGGCTGGAATGAGTGTGAACAGACGGTGGCACTGTTGTCCCTCCTGAAGAGGGTGTCCCGCACCCAGGCTCGCTTCTTACACATCTGCCTTGAACACTGGCTGGCAGACTGCACAGAGATCCACATCCTAGAAGCTGAGGCCAACAATGCAGGTAGCTGAGTTTTTTTGTCTATTTTGTGTTTATGTGAGTTTTTTTTCTCTCTCCATATATTATTGATTATCTCTGATTATGAAGCACTATTAGTTCTGTTAGTGTCTCCTTAAATTGAAGAAGGCCTATATTAAACCAGTATTAAAAGATTGATTGCCCTTGAATCTCTGTTTTCCCTTTTGTCATTAGCAATTGTCAGCCAGTGGCATCAGGAGCCAAAGGAGAAGGTTGTGTCCTTGCTGCTGTCCCATCTGCCTCTGCTGCAGCCACGCAACAGCGAGGCCAAATGTGAGTACATGAAGCTACTGCAGAAGGTCTTGAGTCACACTATTGAGAGTAGCCTGTTTGTTGAAGAAAGCAGGCAGCTGCTGTCCTACGCGCTCATCCACCCTGCCACCACACTGGATGACCGCACCTCTCTGGCCATGTGGCTAAACCACCTGGAGGAGCACCTATCCAGTGGCTACACGCCCCGGGCGCCATCTAGCCCCTACCACCCGCGCCAGGGCTCAGATGAATGGCCCAGCTCTGCTGAAGCTCTGGACCCCGGCCACGCCTGGCACGACCAGTCCCCCTCATCCAGCACGTCTCCTGCAGGCCAGAACGGACACATGTCTTTCCCAGGCGGGATGTCCTCTCCCATCAACAGCAATAACACAGGTAATGTTTGTCGTCATCCTCATTTTTCAAACTGGGTGAAAACAACAAAATTGTTTAGTAGGGGCATATGAGACCATTGTAGACCTCTCATATATTGTGCAAACAGTGTGCTTTTTGTTAACGGTCTTGGCGTGTTAACATTTCTTTAATTTCTTTTAAAGGAATTCCTAAGAATTGCTGCTGTTTCTCATATATTAATTGTTTCCCATGCCAGGTCTGTGTGGGCAGATGCAGCCCAGCCCTCTGAAGAAGTCCATGTCCGTTATTCCTTCCTGTCCCCAGGCTTGTGGCTCTGAATGGGTTAGCCAGGATGACATAGGGGGCCGGCAGAACTTCATTCTAACAGACCACGCACCCCTTTCACCCCAGAGCAGCGTCGCCTCCTCAGGCAGTGAGCAGACGGAAGAACAGGGCTCTGCTCGCAACACCTTCCAGGAGGATGGCAGTGGCATGAAAGGTCAGAGTTCATTACCTAAGTGAGCCAAGGGCGCTCACGGTATTTTGCTCTGGTAAAAGCCGCGCACAGCCAACAGCTAAGGTGATATAAGCTAAAATGTAACATTACCTTTTTTTTGTCCCTTGGTGTATTTGTTCTAGATGTTCCCGCGTGGTTGAAGAGTCTCCGCCTTCATAAATATGCATCACTTTTCTCCCAGATGACCTATGAGGAGATGATGATTCTCACAGAGCAACATCTAGAGTCACAGGTTTTTAAGCCTCCCTTTTACATACACTGGGGCTGGGCTTTGATTACTCCACCCTCCTTATCAATTGTGAACATTACTGTCCTCAAACCTGATGATACATCAGTTGTCAATGAGGCGTGAAATTAAGCGACGCACCCTACAGTTATATTGAGCCAGTCACACATACAAATGGTGCGATTTTGCCTCTGCCCCTTGGCTTTAATGAAACAAATGGTGATTAGGTTTGTTATTTAGTAACTGTATGAATTGTGTTCCCACAAGAAATGACTCGCCTGCTTCTCACGGCATCTTGTTACTTTCTCTCTCTCCTTTTTAAAGAACGTCACTAAAGGAGCACGCCATAAGATCGCCTTGAGTATCCAGAAACTGCGAGAGAGGCAGAGTGTGCTCAAGTCTTTAGAAAAGGTAAATCATGCTAAAAAAAAAAACCAAGGGTTTTGTCTTGATTCATTTCCGCTTGTACTGATCAAAAATGCACTTGAATATGTACTTCATCAAGAAATTCCCATTATGTGCAGAAAGAGACACAGAGCAGGGTTCTCATTTATAAAACTGTGCGTAGGATCCTTACTAAAAGTGTTTGTACGCCCAAAAGCCCAAAATGGCTTACGCTTAAAAAAAAGTCAGTTTTATAAAACCGTGTGTACGCACACCTGTAAGCAATGCTCCCTTTATAAATCAGAGATTACCTACAAGTGTGCGTACATGGATCAGCCTCTTATCCCGCCCTGTACACGCCCATTTTTAACCATAAATAGTCAATCCAAAGCACCTCGTGAATGCTGATAAGTATGCTAATGACCCTGGCAGTTGTTCTTTCGTTACGCCGAATCACCACGACTGGCGGAGAAAAAGCAAAAAAACTTCTCTGACGTTCAGAAATTGCTGAAAATTGAATTAAAATTTCGGCCTGTTCTTGCACAGTGTAGGGAACCCTGATCTATAACTACATATATTAATAATACGTCCAAAACGGCAGGCATTGCGGCACTCTGGGACAGCTTCAACATACCAGACGTATATAATAAGATTTAACAGAACTATATATTATATCCAAACAAGCCTTAGTGATAAAGTTGAAGATTATATATAATATTTATTTAAAAAAAAAACCTTAGCTGTCTGACATTTCCCTCTGGAAACAGCCGGTTTCCCCCAGAGTGGCGAGAACCTGTATTTGGACCAGGATATGGCACGATTCCGGCGCGTTGCCCTCTCTACTGGACCCAATTCAGTACATAGATCCAAGAGCACCGCTTTAGAAAATCTAAATCGTCATGGTCCCTGAAGTTTCTCTCCTGTTTCTTCCATTGGGGATAGTGGTTATCTAATGGTAGGGTATTTGATGCTATCCTGTATTCCATGCAATCGGGCCATCCCCTCCTCCTGCGCTCCGTAGTGGACAATGTGACGGTGAGACAGCGGCGATTTAAATATTAAGAATACATTTTTATTTAACAGTTATCACTCAGTAGAAGCGCAAATAACACTTCTGGATTTTTACTTCATGGTAACGTGGATGATATGGATTGAAAGAATGTGCGTGAGACGCACATTCTTTCACTCCATATCATCCACACGCATCAATACTAAAAAATATTACGAGTAATCTTATTCCCATTTACTCTCTGCAGTCTGACTTCAGTTCACCACCTAACCGTCGCCAATTCCTATTTTGTCTCCAAAATGTGCGTACGCATGGGTCAGAGTTTGCGTGGAGGACCGCACATTCTCCCGTCAAGTTTGTTTTTTATAAATTACAATCTTTGCGTGGTAAGCGGCGTACGCCCATTTTCAGCCCCGTTTTGTGCGTACGCCACGTTTATAAATGAGATCCCAGGACTGGTTGGAATCCGTACATAGTGTACCTCTGAATAGCTTATTCAGCATGTTCAATGATGTTGTCATCTCATGGCAGGATATTTTGGAAGGGGGAAACCTGCGTAACGCCCTCCAAGAATTGCAACAGATCATCATCACCCCCATCAAGGCCTACAGCCCACCCAGTGCCGCACAGACTGCCCTTGACACGGCCACCACCTCGGACACAGCCACCTCCCCTTCAGAAGCTACAAAAACGGGAGCAGACAAAGACCCGGCCTCAGAGGGCTTCCAGTCCCACAACCCACCTCCCTGTGACGGAGACTCCTCAGCCACACCCATCTCAGACGGCGACATTGCTGGACAGTTCACCCGTGTCATGGGTAAAGGTAAGAGTAAGATGTTTTCCCACCGGTTTAAAATTGATTACACGTAGATCCTACACTACAGAGGTAGTTATGTTATTTGTCCTTAAAGGAAATGCTCTTAAAATGTCGTCAACACACACATCAAACACACTCAACAGCTTAAAGTGCTGATATTATGCTTTTTGGCTTTTTCCCCTTTCCTTTATTGTGTTATATATCTTTTTTTGTGCACGTTATAGGTTTACAAACTGAAAAAGCCCAAGTCCTTAAAAAGTCCTTACCTAGCTACTGCGCATGTGTGACTCCCAACAAAGATGGAACAGAAGTGAGATGCCTCACTCTGTAGCTAAAACAGAGAGCTCAACACACAGGGTGAAAAGAGGACAAAATACATTACTCACTATTCTGTAATTTCTGGTCCTTTCGATATTTTTTTATACACTTCATACAACTAATAATCCATCATCTTCATTCGTTCCATCCGTTTGTTCCTATCTTCCTGTATCCTTTGGTGCCTCCTCTTATTTCATCTTCATTGTTCATTCATATATATATTCCATTCCATTTTTTTTTCTGTGTCTTCATTTCCTTTGTGTATATATGTATATATATATATATATATATGTTCTTTCTTTTTTTATATTATATATTATTATTTTTTATTTAAAATATATTTTTTTTTTATATAATATATAATATATATATATAAATATATATATATATATATATATTTGTGTATTTTATATATATATATATATATATATATGTATGTGTGTGTATATGTATATATATATATATATATATATATATATATATATATATATATATATATATATGTATATGTGTATGTATATATATATGTATATGTGTATGTATATATATATATGTATATGTGTATGTATATATATATATGTATATATATATATGTGTATGTATATATATATATATATATATATATATATATGTGTATGTATATATATATATATATATGTATATATCTATCTCTCTCTCTCTCCTGGCTTTTTGTTTCAGTGTGCACCCAGCTGCTGGTGTCAAGGCCAGATGAGGAGAATATCAGCTGTTACCTTCAGCTCATTGAGAAGTGTCTGACACATGAGGTGAGAACCTGAAGATTCTTTTTTTATTTTTTTTATTTACTGAATGTATTTAATCCATTTGTATGCATGCATTTGTTCATGCTTGTAAAATGCATCTAATGGTAGTCTCACACCGGATTAAACAATACCTCAAAAATACAAAATAATGAAAATACCATATAGGCAGATTGTTAGTAATAAAGAATCTTGTAATCATCTATAGATTTTGTTTGTCTTTTAAATTAAGAATAAAGCTTGCCCTTTCATTTAAAAATCACAAATTCCAGAAAGCATCTGCCCGAAACCCTGTTAATGCTCTTTGAAAATCTGATGCCTTTAATTTGTCTGCGGTCTCTTTCTCTGTGTTAGGCTTTCACAGAAACTCACAAGAAAAGGCTGGTCTCCTGGAAGCAGCAGGTCCTCAAACTGCTACGCCTGTTCCCTCGGAAAGCTATGCTGGACATGCCTGTGTACAGACAGAAAGGGTAAGACTCAGCGGGCCCTATTTACCTTTGATCTCCCTCTTCAGCAGGGGAGATGTCAGACAAGCCGAATGTTATTTTCTCCCTCAACTCATCCCAATTGTCTAACTTTTACTTTGATTCTCTTTCACTTTCTCTTCCGCATTCAAATAACAACTACCGTTTCATATGAAGCAGCGTCAGCAGTTAAACACGTAGTTCTCTTAACTCTCATTGATTTCTGATTTCTGATGCATGTTGCTGTCTGTTTGTTGCTTTTACTCCAGCTGGACCTATGGGTCCAACTCCCTCCCCACAGCAGGCTCTGTGAGTGGAGTTGTAGGGCGGCGGGGACAAAGGCAGTTCCAGATGACCTCTCGTGGTCTCCCAGCCGGGCGCATTGGCCTTCTGAGTCCCGGCGGGATCGGGGGAGCATCTTCACGCCACACACTTACTAGTCCTGCGCTGGCAGGCCAGGGTAGACAGGTCAGTATTCCTGCCAGTGGATGAGCATTTTAACACCCGTATGTGACATTTGTAGCTCGCATCAATTGTGGACAAAACGGATCATATTTATCAAGTCATGTTTCTGTTTAATGACTTGGCTGAAAGGTGCTCCCAGAATGATGGGCATTTGCGTAATGAGAATTTGTGTTTTCCTCCTAAAGAACCTGTGGTTTGCCAACCCTGGGGGCAGTAACAGCATGCCAAGTCAGAGTCGCAGCTCTGTGCAGCGGACCCACTCGCTCCCTGTCCACACTTCCCCACAAACCATGCTCATGTTCCAGCAGCAAGGTATTGTATGAGGTCAAGCCTCTTGTATTCTTCATAATCATGGGTGTATGCATTCACACACAGTCTATTCCTGTCCTTGTTTACATTTTGATACACTGAAAACCAAAACCTAACGTCAGTCTGGCCACCATTGATCTCCTGCTTACGTTACCACACGCGTTTGCTACATGTTTCTTATCTAGAACTCCTTTTTTTTTTTTTTATCCCAAAGTAGAATATTCTTTTCAAGCTAAAATGGAAATGGGTAATAGAAAAAAACTATTTGGAAGTGGCTGATTTGACTCTGCTGGTGAGTATCATGAGCAACAAAAGCTACAAAACCTTTGTTTAAAAAAAAAAAAAAAAAATGTGTGTGTTTTTTTTTAAAAGACCATTTGGTCAGATGCCAAACCAGAGAGCTGCTCTCTGCCAAGGACAAAATGACAAGACAGCTTAGCAGCATGTTGCAGTAAACATTCTGTCGACTTGTACAATATACAGAACTTAACGGTTGCCTTGTCTCGGCTGCCAGATGCAAATTCATCTGTAATGGTCCTGTCATTTTTCAACAGAGTCAACATAGGACGGTTCCATAACGGAGCATTCTGTGTGAAAGCCAAAAATTCATAACTTAAACAGATGAATGAACCCAGCAATGTTATCGTTTCCATGCCTACAGCTTGGAGCTCTAGCTTCTTCGTACTGTCGGTACGTTTATGAATACAAAAAATCTCTATTCTAACCACAGGACTGCCTCTGATAGGATGGTTTTTGGTTTATTGCACCTCTCTCCGTAACCACGCTTCAGTTACTAGAACTGACATGCCAAGCACCCACACAACATCGTGTGTACAACTAACATCTTAGGGATTGTTGTTTTGTTGTTTTTTTTAAGAGAATTTTTTTGGCATTTTTTGCCTTTACTAAATAGGGCAGTATAGAAGCAGAAAGGAAACAAGGGGAGAAAGGAGGCTATGACATGTAATGCAGTTCCTTGGCCAGAATTGAGCAGGGAATGTGGCATGTGCACCAACCATTCGGCCTCCAGCACCATCTTTGCTGTTAGTTTTAACTTAAATAATTCCCACAATAACAAAACTACGTTGTGGCCATTTTTACCTTGTGACACACACGCGCACACGCACGCACGAGATGTTAAAATAGATTGTTAAGAAGTATTTCATAGTGATATGGATTTTAAGAAATCCATAGACCTACACTACAAGTTATCTTATTAGACATCCTTATAGAGATAAGGATTACGGAATGTCACAATTTCCAAGTATACTGTAAAAGCTATGATCTGTAAACCAAGAAATTGAATATAGATGCATAGAGAGCACATAAAAGTAGACCAAAATAGGCAAGATGCTGGAAGGATTTCACTTGGATGATACTTGAGTAACTTTCTTCGTCTGTATTCTATTAAAAGATGTGATCCTCAATAAAAAGACAACACAAGTCTTACAACAGAGTTTAACAGTGTGTTCTTCTGGGTAGTCCAAATGATCCAATTTAAACATCACTCATCACTGCACAGTCTTGCAGCCGGTGTATTAAGAACAGTAAAGGGTCAAGACAGACAGACAGGCTGACTAAATGGACATCATTCATTATTATACAGCCCTAGCTTGATCGACCTGATGATCATGTTGCTCAGTGGTTAATGGCATGTTTCAGCTGTAGGCACCATACCGAGTCTTTTCCGATGCACACCAAGTGTATCCGGCACTTAGTTTATTTTAAGGAAATGTGTGAATAGTGCAGTAGCAGTATAGCACTTTTCAATGTGAGGAAAACATAGTGACTAATGAAGTGTCATAGATGTGTTTGTGTGATTTAAATAGTTTGGTTCAGTGTAGATGTTACCAAAAGCAATGTCATTTTAACATAAAGACATTTTTAATTTCAATAATTTAAAGAATTACTTTTGTTGTTGTAATTTTGACTATGATTTATACCACTTATGATAACATTTGCACCAATGCCGGTACACGCTCTTTACAACGGATTCCATTACAACAACGATCACAAGTGATGAAATGCTTTCAAACCTATTCCATCGTCATTCATTTTATTTAATTCAAAACGAAGGTAAACCTACCCTAAAGGTCCATTATGTGGATAGATCGCCTGTATTGTAAATCTGTGTGTGTGCTCGCACAACTATTGTCACTTTAAATAGGTCAAAGTTGAATGAGTAATGTACTGATATTTGGGATAATAAAGTAAAATTCACCACCACCATATGTCCTGTCACTCCCAGTTAGTTGGTTGAAATAATTTGGTTATACTGGTAACTAACCGTACAGGCTATGTAAAACCGTTGCCTGTAGTTTTTACAGTGTGTCAGCACTGTTGGCCTCAATTGGTCCTTTTACAGATTCAACATGTTAAATCTTGTTTTGTTTGTGTAGCTGACAACCGAACTACTCACTGCATTTAGAATCAGTCACCTGGTTCTGATTATTACGAGTATTATTTACATTATTAACATAATAACGGTTATTCGTCCGCTCACAAAAACGGGGTATTTTCCCCTTAAACCTGATAAAGCATAGTTGTGTCCTGGTAATGGAAACTGTTCTTATCCAAGTGAAATAAGCAAATTAATCCTCTTTGGATATTCTCTATTTAGAGAAAATACACACCTGCTTTTTGTAAATTTATACTTTGAAAGAAATTGACTTTATGGCAAACTTGACAGTCGTATAAAGCCTCAATCTTCTTACGGACTGAGACTGTTTTTACTCATTTTTCTCAGAATGCCAAATTCCAGGCGCTGACCTGGAGATCAACCCCACGCTGGAGTCACTGTGCCTCAGTATGACAGAGCATGCCTTAGGGGGTAAGTGTCCTCAGCAGCCCGGTACTAAACAGGCCACTGGCTGGCAAACCTCACACTAAACTACTAACTAGGCAACACCACCTTGTTATGTGTTACAACTAGGCCATGGGAGAAAGGATTTAATGAACTGTGTGTCCATTAAGGCAATACATAGCAAGCGATGCATATAATTTCTTCACAGACAACTTCTCCTATGCAAACAGAGATGAAAAAGTCTGTTGACTTTTAGAATTCATATTTGGTTAGCTTTATTTGTGTATTAATTTTTAATAACATCTACATTATACAATATCATTAGTCAAGTCACAGTCGGGGGTCCTCTTGCGGAAAGGGAGAAAGACACAGACTTACCTCTGTGCATCATATGGTGTACTTGAATGACAAGATTTGCATCATTGTGTCAAACAAGTTTAAAGGACAGCAGCTCTGTATTATTTTCCTGTGGCCCAACTCCTGAGTGTTCTGGGCCATGACATTTTTTGAGTTATATATATATATATATATATATATATATATATATATATATATATATATATATATATATATATATATATATATATATACAGACAGACAGACATTTATGTCTGTGGTTACAGTCTGAAAGTATGTTCAACACTGTGTTTAGCCTAGTTTGGCTTACTTCCTTGATATCGAAGATCAAATAGTAGGGACATACACACTGTAATCTATCCACAGATTGCTGTTGAAACTAAATGAGATGTTATAATTTCAATGTTTCACTATTTACACCATTCACTATTTCCTTATTATCAAAGAAATGACCTCCAACACCCTTTTGTTTACATAAACAGCCATTGGGGAAATGCATATTTTGGAGACAATATGCCCAAGTAACTGTTAGGTTATTGTAGGTACTTTCATTTAGCAGTGAAGTGTATTTTCCCAACGTGGGGAAGAAGCTCCTATTTATCTAGAAACCTATCTAATAAAGATAAGATATGCTAAGTAAAATGGCTGACACACCAAACAAATGCATGAAATGAATGCAACAAATTCATGGACACATAAAAAGGCATCAATAACTTGTTCTGCCCCTTGGAGAAAAGGGAGTAGAATGCTCCACCAGTGAACCCTTTAAGGATGAAACATAAATGGTGCAGTCAATTTTATGATTGTAAACGTCTTGAAACATATTTTTTTCCAATCTCCTCCTCAGATGGAACAGACCGGACATCAACAATATGAACAGAAGAAAGGAAAAATACACTTCAGTTGAGGCCTGTTCAACTCCTCTTCACCCAGCACAAAGATATACGTATGCTTAAGAAAACCAGGCAAAGCAGTCACTACAAAATGACAAAAAAACTGTGTATATGTTCTCTAATATTTTTGTACTTTATTATATACAACTAAGTTTATTAAAAATGGAATACAGAATATTATTATATTGCAGGACAGAGAAAAAGAAAAGGCAAACTGCTCCATGTCACCTGCAGGACTGTGACATGATGTGCAGAGGCTCAGTTTGCCGTGGTCTGAGAGGAAAAACGGTGGAGTGGTGCTGTCTTAAAGGGGTTCTGCCCTACGAGTTACTCTTCTTTTCCTCCTGCCTTTGGAGCAAGGCTTCTTTCCAGAACACACTGACAGCCACAGCCCCCTGCAACACATAACGTGTAGATTCAGAAAATGTCCACCCAAAAGTGAGGCCCTTTTATTAAATGATCTCTGATATTAGCCACTAAACTGGAATTGGCCCTAGGATGCACTCGCTTAGGTTCCACTTGTAGACCGGTATTGATAAACTCAAATACACTTCCTAGCCAACCTAATTGTTCTAGTGAAGGCTTGTGTTGGTTGAAAGTTTGAAAGCTTTCCTTGGTTCTTTTTATCCACAGTAGAGGACATGTTTTTGTGGCAAAAGGAGGACCAAAAGGACAGAGGAAAAGCTTGTAACAAACCACAGGCATTCCCTTTTGTCTTGGTTGCTTTCCCTGAACACATCACAGCAGAAGTGACTGTCCTCTAAATGTCTACAAAGCCAAAGAGAAGGGTTGTGCGATTTGAGATGAATATTTGTAGTGAAATGCAACAGAATGGTATAATTATTTTTTTTTTTTTTTAAAGAACAGCAGTCCGAATAATTTATGCCAGCTGCAATTTGTCCCTGTTATTTTATGTCCTACTACATAAATGATGATGAATCTCATTTTGTGCCAAGGAATCCCCAGATGGGTGAATAAGGGCAGGTGAGGTCTGTACTATGCGAGAGCTGATTTGATATTGAATTGATAAAAGCGAGGAGGGTAGAGTGTTTTCAATTTACACTTTAATGCTGGGTGAGAAAACTAAATGAAATCCATCTCAAGCCTCTGGCCTCCTTATGATTGGCTCTGGAAAATGAAGCTTGATCTTGTAATAAATGCTCGGGAGCGCAGCGCCTCACCCTCGCAGTGCCCTCATCCTCAAACGGCCAACGTGATGATTTGATGAATCATACTTTTCAAGGTGCTTGACAATGTCCATATTTTTCTGTTTGTGTCTCAATGTGTTTCAGTCTCCGAACCCTAACATTATCATGTGGTATCAGTGTTGAATCAAAAAACCTGTCTTCTACAGCCTCTGTCTTTGAATGTGGCAGAGCGGAGGTGCATGTATGTGTAATATGGTCTTAACCTTTAGATCACTTTTGGTTGCATCATAAGGCAGGGATAACCATTCACGTTTTATTTCAGCAGAGCCATAGGAGGTCTGTCTAGTAAAGATGGTTATTTACAGATATCTTTTTCCAATTGTATTTTTTACTCTCCCTTGATATTGATAACTTATGCTTATTTTCTATAATCGCATGTTTTGCCACACTAATACAGCACTGTTGTAGATAGAGGACATGGTGGTTGATGGTGCCCAGAGTCACCAACAGCTAGAGAGCAGAAATCGTGCAACTCATGTATGTTTATACCGCCTAAATGTCACTGTTTACATCTCTCTTGAATAATGCCCAATTCATCTTATGTGATGTCATGAATACTCCATTGTCTCACTATGTAACGCATTAAAGAACTGAAGCCTTCTCGCACATGAGCTGGCTGGGTAGAGCCTGAAAACAAAAGCCTTCTACCCCCTAATCCATGGACTCCGTGTGAGTCTCAGTAGGCTTTTTCAAGTGATAACTGTATGAGACATGTAACACCTGTTTTTTCTAGTTATGCGGTGATGAGAGAATAGCTTTCCTGGCTTTGTGTTTGAACCGTTAGCTGTCATGTCCTGATAAACTGTTCATGTGGTGCCTCAAATGCACAGCTCCAGCATCTTCAATATGTTGATTTAATGGTCTTCAGTAGTATTCTAGTCATGGATTTCTTCAGAGCAGGCTCTTGGATAGATCTGACTTACTGAAAGCATCACACTCATGCCCACAAAGGACTTCTGTGAGTTAACAATGCTGAAAACTTTAAGACTCGGCTATCTTATTTTTTAACTATTCACTATACTGTATATCAATGTGTTATGTTACAAATGGCTCAGATTATCCTTTTCATAGCCTCTGTAGCTTTGGACAGACTACATATTAATGTGAATGGACACAGAGGTACAGTGCATCAGATTTCTACAAGTGTCTGTGCATAATGAAGATGCAGTAGGGGATGACAATGCTTATCTGAGCCACAAATTATGTGATTATGAGTAAACGGAACACTAATAACAGGCCAAGGAATATGTTTACTCGATGTTTACATTCCAGTGATGCATGAAAGGAGTTGGGAAATGCACATCACATGTTAAGCCTGGTGTATTTTCACCTACCAAGCATCCACTAGGAGGTACAGAGCCTGTGTCTTATGAAGATGTCTACCAAGTGGTCCCAAGATCATGTTAATGTCCCCTGCCAGGCTAAATTATTGAATTAATGCAGCCAGCTGTAGGCTACATTGCATATATTTGTCTTGTACAATTTATATTTAATTCTGATGACTCCCCAGACATTTTCTAATATTTTATGAACCTTTTGCATCCCATGCTTGCTCTACTTTTTTACTGTCACTCATAATGTGTGAATGGTCTGAAGTGCAGCATTCCAAGGATCATTGACAGTCCAAATAAAGAGGTTCAGTTCTTTTGCAACTACATTAGTGGTTTGTTTGTGTCTACTGACTTTGTTACATATTGGACACGCCTTTTAGCAGCTGAAAAAAAGTCCGCTGCTGTCATTGCTCTCATTCCGACGTTACTTCAATTACTTTTTACTTCCGGGTTGCACGGGTTTTAGGTTTTAGCAGTTCATTTATCAAGCTAATATGAGCTAGCCGCCTTTTTGTTAACGCCATTAGCTAGTTTATCTAAGAAAAAAACAGGAGCTCTTTCGTCGGGAAACTGCATAAAAACTGCTTGGGTACGTTCACATTTTGTGTTACTGTTGAGAAAGCTATATATAAGTTGCCATAAATACAATTTAACATTTCCTCCTACAGCAAAGAGTAGCTACTCAAGTTAGCAGATAGATAGCTAGCTAACGTTAGCTGCCCCGCTAACTTAGCTAGCCTACCGAGGATAAACAGCTGCTTGCTGACGATTTTAGCTTGGTAGCTAACATTCATGTTAACGCTTTATGTTTCACTGGGAAGGGATGATTTGAGTCGTCGGTTTGCTTAAAGACTTTGATATCTCGCAAGTATTTGACGCTAGTTAACGTTAGCTTAGGTCGTAACGTTAGTGGAAAAAAAGTTCGACCGTCCACTTTCTCTCGGTGATAGTAACGTAGTTGATGTTTTTTGAGAGGACTGTGAGTGTTCATGATCTTCCTCAAGGCAAAAATAGGATGTTGGGTTAAAGTAGAGAAAACTACTGCGCTGTGGTTTTGTGTCACTTATTTTCTTTAAATCACAGTCAAAACCTCCTAACTAACTAACTAACGTTAACTGCTTAGCTAACGTTACTAACCCAGTTTGTCACCGGCGTACGGAAAGTTATATTAAAATTGTGGATTTAACTTGATTTACATTAACGTTAGAATATGCTTCGGATTGTAGGAAATCAGAGCGAAGAGAATCGTATATTTATGTTTTTCAAGGTAGATGGTTTAAACAATTGTCTCATCTTTTCTGGTAAACACTATATCTATTTACCGGTTTCTGACCGTTTGTCAGTTGTGTGTGTATAGGCAGGATATACTGTGTACTATTAAGGACCCCTGTATAAATTCTGCCGAAAGACAAAATAAGCTAACATGCAGGACAACTTTACAGCACGGGCAGCTTTCTCCTAGAGCTAGAGGCTACAGAACCAACACAGTGGTAGGATTAATCAAACTGGAAGTTTAGGCCTGTGTTGTTTGCTTTTTTAAATTCTCTAATGTGTTCCAAAAATGCCTTGAATTCAAAGTATACTCATGTGCGAGAACTCTTCTCCTCTTATGGACAGCCTCAAAGTATCTAAACATTAGAAACACCTCTCAGTATGACGCCATACAACACCACAAACAGCAACTACTTTGATAAAGGATTGATCATCTAAGTAGTTTCTCAAAGCAAAAGTGAGAAAAATGAACTGGGCTTGGGGGGTCTTTACTGGTTTTTCTTAATCTTCTAGGATTTTTAACTGGATATATTTAGGTTTTGGATGTCAACTTGGGCTTTGTGAAATTGTGATATTTTGTTTATTTTACTATTTTCTGGACCTGAAGATGAATGTATTAATCAAGAGAATAATTGACAGATTAAACGATAATGGCAGCAAAAGTGTCAGTTTAGCTCTAAAATAAACACCTCTCTAAAACAATTTCAACAAAAACTGAACATTATGAGCTTCATGAAGATATATATTTTTTCTTAGAGCAAGGCTGTTGGGTAAGATTGCATCAGTTTTAGAAAGGCGTAGCACTAGTAATATGATAATATGGTATCTCAAAAAGGTAATTGCAGGCTCTAAACAGAACTCTGATTTTGTTTTGCAGGTTGTTTTAACTCTTTATGGCTACAGTACATGGACACTGATAATGATGTCTCAAACAAGGGATGTGGATGGGAAACCTGCCAAAAGCTAACTGCAATTACAAGTCATCCCTTGGCAACTCCCTGGTGTTGCGCGACTGTTGCTTTTTCGCCACATAGTCCATCATGTCGTTACCAAAGGAGTCAGGGAACAGAGGGAAGGATCGAGAGAGGGGGGCCCGCCCAAAGGTGAGACAGAGCCGGTCAGAGGAGAGACGAGGTTCAGGCAGTGGACGGAAAGGTGGAAAGGGGAAGAAGAAAGGCATCGCTTCGCACGAGCCAGCAGCCGAGAGGCCTGTCAGCGATGGCTTTGAGTACGGTGAGCTGTTGAGTGACCTAGAGACCATGGACCAGTCTTCCTCCTCACCTCTGAAGGAGAGTTGGAGATGGCAAGGTTTGGAAGCCGCCGCCTCATTCCTAGGACAAGAACGGGTGACGGCCAGGCCAGGACTGGGAACAGTTAGCTCTGCTATAGAGATACCTGCACCCGGTGAAGGTGAGGGCAGAGGGTCAAGCAGCAGTCGCACTCTCCGGCAAAAAATCCAAGACGCAATGGGGCAGTGTTTCCCGTTAAAGACGCACAGCACGGCCGCATCCGCACCATCTCCATCTCCACAGGCTCTTTCGTCATCGGTTGCCTGTGCCTCCTCGAGGCGCAAGATCCATATCAGTGAGCTGATGTTGGACGACTGCCCTTTCCCCGTAGGATCGGAGCTGGCTCAAAAGTGGTATCTCATTAAGCAACACACGGCCCCCATTACCCAGCCTCCCACGCTCGATTCTGCAGTGGTGTGCAGTGCCCCTGCTACAGTCACGGCCACTGTGGTGGAGGACGTCGATGACAGGTTGCGAGAGCGCAGGCGCATCAGCATCGAACAAGGTGTCGAGCCACCACCCAATGCAGAGATCCACACGTTTGAGGTCACGGCCCAAATTAACCCCCTCTACAAGCACGGCCCTAAGCTGGCTCACGGTATGAACGAGCTAGCCGTGGCCGACAGAGCCTCCGTTCATCAGCAACAGCAGCTTCTTCTCCAAAGGCAGCACCAGCTCCTTCTACAGAGCTGTTTGGACACTCTGGACGAGGTGGTGGCCTCAGCATCCGCCTCGTCCTCTACATCCGCCTCCGTCCAGACCTGTGCTGCTACCCCCGACCCGCTGGTTTACCCGGAGGTGACGGCAACCAACGTGCCCTCCAGAGCCGCGCTTCCTCCGACTGAGGAGCCCAAGTCTCACGACGGCTACCGCATACACACTCAGATTGATTACATCCACTGTTTGGTTCCAGACCTGCTGCAGATCACCAACCTCCCGTGTTACTGGGGGGTGATGGACCGCTACGAGGCCGAGACGCTGCTGGAGGGGAAGCCCGAAGGCACCTTCCTCCTGCGCGACTCTGCCCAGGAAGACTACCTCTTCTCCGTTAGCTTCCGGCGCTACGGCCGCTCGCTGCACGCGCGCATCGAACAGTGGAACCACAATTTTAGCTTTGACGTGCACGACCCCAGCGTCTTCCACGCACCCACTGTTACGGGACTGCTGGAGCACTACAAGGACCCCAACTCGTGCATGTTCTTCGAGCCGCTGCTGTCGAACCCCATCCATCGCATGCAGCCCTTCGCCCTGCAACACATCTGCCGGGCGGTCATAAGCAGCTGCACCACCTATGACGGCATTAACATGCTTCCCATTCCAAATGCTTTGAAAAAGCACCTGAAAGAATACCACTATAAGCAGAGAGTACGTGTACGGCGAATGGATACCTGGTGGGAATAAGAAACAACAACATAAAGTACTGGCTAAAAGAAAACAACGTTTTAAACACTCCTCGAACTGAACAATGAGTCTTGTTCTTCACACTCTATCTGGCTGTGTAAACCTACACTGCAATGTGCTTATTTTTTTAATTCCTGCTGTACATGACTTAATTGTACTAAACTACACTGATGAGACGATATATAATCTCACTAATCTTGCACACTCAAAGTTCTTTACTCTCAAATTAAACAAACTTATTTAGATCTGTGGTGTTCAACTACCCTCACACATCCTCTGTTTTTTCAAGTGTGACTAAATCAGTTTAATTATCTTGGGGGGGGTATCATAGTGTGAATCAAGATGATTATAATAGAGTTGTTCATCAGTCACGTGCTGAGAAGGTGGAACACATACTGACAAGGTTCTCTTCTCGTTCCTCAGGTGTGGGGGTGCAGCACGTTGCGGCAGTATTCATTATTTCCCACATTGAGCCCAGGGCTGATTATAAGGGGTGAGATAGTAGGTGCACATGCTGCCTGTTATTAAAATGTAGGAGGCTTCCTCTAGAATAGATACTTTGCACACATGACATTGAAGGTATGATTACACGTTTGTATTAGTTTTCAGTAGTGGTCTAAATGCAGGGTAAGATGTGAGGATTGATGTTTCACAACTAGCAGTAAGTAAAAAAAAATATATATATATATATATATATATATATATATATATATATAAATAAAATAAAAGCTCAGGTTCTAAATCATTCACCTGCTTTGTTTTCAGCTTCCAATATATAACCATCTGCTGTTTCTCCTACGAAGCATGCAGGCAGTGCCGTCTTCATTAGTTTTGAAGTAGAGGATCAAATGTGGCCTTGGTGAACTTGTCAGGAGCAGGTGAAGCAGCTGTAATATCAGAATGCAAATGATGGAAGCTCAGATGTGTGTGGACCTTGTTTTGTTTAAAACCTGACTGTTGTGTTGTCCAGTCTTAGTCAAGAGGTTTGGTCTTCTTTTTTAAATTTTTTTTTTTTTTATTGCCATCTAACTGTTGTAAAAACCCAAATCCTTAAAAGACCAAAATCATCTTGTTGTTGCTATACTTCCTGCTGTGCCCATTATTAAGAGGTGGGGTGTCTGCACACACATCTTCCATGCCAGCAGTTCAATGACAAAATTACCATAGTGAATTAGCACTGATGAATCTTAATCAGCAAAAATAATGATTGGAGAAATGATGTGTTTTGAACTTGGCATTAAAGCAACACTAGGTCACTTTTCCCGCTTCGGTCCCCCTACAGGTTGGAAGCGGAATTGTCCGTTACATTACATTGTCCAGTTCATTCGAACTACAGATCCGCCACCCGATCTGGCAAACTTGCATAATGTAATGTAATTTGTTACCTAGTGTTGCTTTAACTCAGTTACAGAGACAAACATCTGCAAGCTCTGAGGAGAGGTAAATCTCAAAATAAAATATATTAACCCAAGTCAAGGAGGGGCAAAATAGAGAATGGATACCCGAACCGAGCCCGTCTGGACCCGGCGCTACCTGGACGGGACGGGCCGGGCCACGATATTACGAGTCCCACTATGGCCACGCCAAGTCCTGCCCTTCAATAGCATTCACACACTACAATTGGCCAGGCGTCCATGCTTACATGTACAGGTCCTATCCCCTAACCCTAACCTTAAACACTCGAGGTGAAATGCCTAACCCCAACCAATCGGGCTGCTTCGTAGGGCGGGTCTTGGCGTGGCTGTAGTGGGATTCGTAATTTTGCGGCCAGCCCGGGTTTGGACAGATATTTAGAAATGATGTTCGGGTTTGGGTCGGGCTCGGTCACATCAGCGCGATAAGGCATTTAACATTTTTAAATTAAACAGCTTATTAACATGCGCTTGTTGCCCCGTGTGCGCTGGTGCACTCATCTGTTGACATTTCCGAATGCCTTCCTACAGTTGCTTAATAAAAGCGGGCTTTCCATACAAAAAAACGTACATGTGTCTTTAGTATGAGAATAAAAATGAGATTTTTACTGTGTCGGACGCAGGTCGGGCTCGGACAGAAAAATGCGGCCCGATCCGCACTCTAGGGCAAAAGCTTAAAGTTCAGTGTATGGGAGTACAGGGTATTGTGCATTATATAATATATTGCTTAATAGGCCTACACCTGTGGTCAAAAGACATCGCAAGTCAGCAAAATCTAAAAATATGTGTGAAGACTGCTTCATATGTACAGTATGGTGAAGAACTACAATAATATTAAAATAGTTACATGTTTAGAATAATGCTATCCCCACACATTGTAAATGGGCAAGTTTGCTAAAGTACTATACATCTGTTTAATGGCAGACAAGAACCATCTGCATGTTTTGAAAGTACAAATAAAACAAAATCCCCTCAACAACATGAGGAAAGTAAAAAGAATTTCATGCTAGACAGACCTTCATTTGCTCTGTTATCTGGGACTTATTCAAAGATTAATTGCAACATTTACCTGTGTGGTGGAGTCATTTACTGCTGTGTGCGAACAGCATATTGCATTAATGAGAACACGCAAGAGAGAGAGACCACACTGCTAATTGTTGTGTGCACTGAGTCCTAATCACAAAAGACAACCGTCCCAGTGTTAATAGGAAAGCATGGAGAATGGATCCCAGATCGTCTTCTGAAACCACTGTGTGATGTGATGCGGGCTTCTCCTTGAGACGGGCGATTTGATATGCAGAACGCAAATCATCCATGACAGGCACTCATCCACTAATGAAGCAGCTATAATTTAAACAGTAGTTCCAAGGCAGCATTAAAGTCTCCAATCAAAATTCAAAGTCAGGACCTTTGACCTTTGTATACCTAATTAAGTCACTATAAAAACTAAACTCTAAAGTCAGATTTACGGTGTTGGAAGACTTTGACCTGTCATGCATACACAAGCGTGGGCTACACCATGAACCCTCTGCACAAGCAATTTTAGACCCTCGACAGCTCAAGGCAGTGTAAGCTACATGCTGATGAATGTGTGTGTGTGCGCAGCTGCTCCTATCTGTCGCTCGCTCTTCAGACACAAATGAATGTGTGGAATATGTAGGCCTAAGTGTTTCAGAAAATAACAATCATATCCACAGTGACACAAGGCTATTTCTAAATAACTAAAGTGGACGGGCAGGTTTTGATATTTCATCATGTAAGACTCAGGGGGAATTGAAACTCTCAAACATGAGAACAGCAGGAAAATCTAAAGGGTTAGCAAGCAGGGGATGAATATTTGATCATTTATCAGAATAGTTTCATTATTACCATCTATAATGTGCCTTCTATATCGTTTATAATATATTATCTGTGTGTTTTTTTTTGCAAGATCCATGTGCGGTAAAAGATGAGCCATATACTAGATCATCTTTTCAGGCATTTTAGGCCTCTATTTCCATAGGACAGATGAAGACATGAAAGGCGTGGCTGGGTTGGCTTGGTGGGTAGAGCAGGCGCACGTATATTTGGAGGTTTATGCCTCGACGCAGAGGTCCAGGGTTCGAATCCGACCTGTGGCAATTTCCTGCATGTCTTCCCCCTCTCTCTCTCCCCTTTCTCACCTAGCTGTCCTGTCAAATAAAGGTGGAAAAGCCCAAAAAAATAATCTTAAAAAAAAAAGGAAGACATGAAAGAGGAGAGAGAGCGAGAGGGGGAACCTGCGGCCTCTGCGCTGAGGAGCGAACCCCCACACGTGTGCCCCGCTCCGCCAACCCGCCCACAGAGCCGTATACTAGGCTTTGACCTAGTCATGTTTGTCTCTATTTTGCCCAGTAATAATTTATACGGTTATTTCCAGGAAATGAACTAGGACATTGTTAGGAAATTACAGACTCGTAAAATAATGTGTTACCAATTCAGTATACAATTAGAAATCTCATTAATTATGCACATTATCTTCACAAAACAGTACATACAGATAGTGTTTCCATCAGTGCAAAAATGCTGTTTTACATCAAGCACAGCAGGTGGCTGCAAAGAGCTTCAGTGTGTTTTACGCTGGCTGCTCTCAGGCCTGTGTGTTCTCTGTGTGTGTGGTGCGTTGAGATGGTGGGATTGAGTATGGCTGCTGCAGCTGGCAGCACCGTGGCACTCATCACACAGGTATTACAGGTCCTGGGGGGGAAAAAGAGGACTTTTCTTTGCCTGGATCAACGGGCCCAGAGGGAATGCATGCTTAGGCAAAGCAGAAAGCTGATTGGCTACACATACTTAGTGTGTTTGTGCCTGTTTGGACCTCTTTTTTTCCCTTCCTTCCATTGAGGGAAGAGCTTTTACTCTGAGCCTAATCTCTACAGTTGAGCACCATGGGGGTGGAAAATAAGATTGGGATGTTCAGACCACCTGGGGACAATTACTTCCCCAAATAATCTGCCAGTCATAATCTAACAAATGCCCTAAAAAGGCTCGAAGTGGCAGAAACTTGGCATATTTTGAGACTGAAAATGTGCACGGTGACTGAGTCTTTTTGTAGGTCTATGCTTTTGGCTGCTATATGTAGACCCATATACTGTAGATTGTAAACTCAAGAGGAAGTGTGTATCTAGGCCATTAATTCAAAGGTTCGGCGCATCAAACTGATTTCAAATTCTTGCAAGTTCCATACGGCTAGACATGATTCTTCTTATCCACCCAGAGAGCAGGAATACATTTCTGTAACAGAGCAAACACTGCAGCAGAGAGAGAGAGAGATTTATTTTTGGTTCGTAAATGAATCCAGCTGAATTTCAACTCTAACATGAATAGGAACATTCTTGCTTATTTCGAGTCACACCTTTTCAAACAAAGTACTTCCTGTCGAAACCAAGTAAGTAATTCCTGAGTTATTAAAGTTTCAGTTCTTAAAAGTCTCACAATTCCCCCCGTAGGGGGTACATTGTCACACAGTGACACGATTACATTTGATGTTTGTTTCCCTGGAAGCAAGCCTTACAACACAATATTTCCTTTTCCTCCTATCTAAAATCCAAATGCACTCCCATTCTCTCAGGCATGTGGGAACTCATTTGAGGCCTTTGCTACAGAAAAAGCATCAGTATTCTTATTTGGAGCTGCTTGCGTTCCTTCTGCTGCCTTTGTTTTTCCGCTTTCCTCTGCACTGACAGGTTGTTGATGGAATAATGGGGGTGTTGGGCATGCTACAAATAAGCCATTGGATACTACACAGATTGATGAGATTGCAGTGTAAATGACACACAACAGCCCATATCCTAGGCTTTAGCCCATGAAGTCATTAACTAACAGCCTGGAAATAATGAATGGATATACCATGGATAGATTATGATGTTTGGTTGTATATGAAGCTTTGCAAATGAACATATCCTGTAATTTGACGTCAAAATGTACTTGTGTATCATAATGTGTTTGTACAAACGGACTGTAATGGAGCTACAGATAACACAGATATAATTATAGATAAACATTGTTTGTTTTGAGGAGAATGGTTAATTAGCCTTCACAATGACTGCTAAAAAGGCTCATGCATATTTGATAAAAGGTAGGGGGAAATGTATAATTGCATGAATGATAAATCAAATTGCATAACTCCTGCTCTCTGTGACTAATTACGCTGTTGCACAACAGTTGCATTGACCAGTGCGTTACAATGAAAGGGTACACATGAGAAAGGCATGAGTAGACCTTGCCAGCTAGTTATTGAAAGAGTAATTCCTCATAATGGGCACTTTTTAAACCCAGTGATTTTTTCAGGTACTCATTTCCAATCCTTTTAACATTTTGTCACAGAGTGGACACATTTCATTTGCAGGGAAACATGTTGGTGGAGCTCAGGCACCTTAATTATCTAGACTCTAAGCAAATCAAACAAAACACAACTTATGCTTACTCAGCTTGATTCCCATCTTGCACACAATTATTTTGCAAAAGAATTGCCCTTACGCTACCTTGGTAAGCTATAAAATAATAATTGTTTGATAACATGCCTTTATACTTCATTAAAGTTAGTGCATTTATTTGGTAGCCTTGTTGAGATGCTTTTTTTGTGAGTCTCATTATTGTAATAATACATGATACATAATACAACAAACAAATGGCACAGTAGGAAAAATGTTTTTATTCACAAGTAAATCAAGTGAATATGTTATGCTAGTTATTCTTTTTGTCATATGTTTATCTTCTTTATTTTTCCTCATTTAGCATTTCTGACTCTTTTTTATAACACAATTATGACAATGTATGACCTGTAACTGCAATATTGGATGGTTTGGTTTATAATATGACAATAAATACCTACCTACCTAACATACTTGCACAAAATATACACAGATATCATAAATTATTACTATGACAGGTCTTATTTATCCTTGGCACCTGTCCTCACCAATTTGCAGTAGGATGTAGGCCTACTAGATTAATCCATCATACCTTTGTGCAGAACAGATTTGTGTTTACACTTATAGGCCTATATGCATTTGTTTTTCTGTGAGATAAATAAGTCCAACTTAAAAACACACACACAAAAAAAACAAAAAAAAACACAGGTAATTTGTTTTGTAGACATTTCATTAAAGACTTTCCTATAGGCCTAAATCTAAAATGAAAAATTATTTGCATGGATGTAAGTTGTTTGTCAAGTAGCCGGAAGTGTTACCTTGCTACCTTGAAAATGTTAACGTACATCCCGCTGCCATCTTCGTTTGGCGGGCGAAACCTTAATTTCACTGTCTATGAGCGAAACAGGTTAAAAAACGTGTTCAACTCGACGAGGGACGTAGCTACGCTTTAAGCCGTCTTTAAATATCTTCCCTAAAAGCGGTAGGTGTTTTCAGAGAGGTTCTCCTAAGGTTTCGAAAATTTGGGTTGTGCGTTAGCTAGCTCTGTGTCTTGAACTAGCTAGCTAGCATGAACCGCTATGAATGCAAGTATCGAATGTAACGTTAAAAGCGTTACGTTACTTCGCTAACGTTGGTGATGTGTGTGTGTGAGAGAGGCACACACTCAGTCTATACACAAACTGCAGCAACTACCTAAATATTTTTTTTTCCTTCCTCTTTTTTTAAAGGACACGGAATGCAACAAAAACACAACTGAACACCTGTTGCTAGCCAAAAGCAGAATTGAGGACGTTAGCAACTTAACTTTGGACCTAGCCTGACGTGGTCATACTCAGATTCTAGTCAGAACTTCCCGACCTCGAATTTTGTGGGCGGGGCTAAGTTCGGCTGGCATCCAGGCTACTTTGGACCAGCAGCTCGATGTGACTTTTTCCCCCGGATAGGGTCCCAGTTGCAACGTTTGTTCATCCCTGAGATATAATGGACTGAATTGTCAGACGAAGGCCACACTTTTATACCCCATGCACAATGGAGAAGACAACATTACAGTCAGCACAAACAGTAAGGTGTTCACAAAGCTGCACAGCAACATAATGGACTATTAATGTTTATATAATGGGACACTGAAGAAGATGTTCTCCTGCATAAGATGAGATGCCCACTTAGATCCTCCACACCCCCTTTGGCCATATCTGAAGAATGCAAGTAAGTCAGTTTTTGTTTTTTTTAACTTATACCTTGCAATGCTGTGCTGCACTGAACATTAGCTTGGCATGCTGTTTTTATTCTTGTGTTGTTTATTAATCGACTCTGTGTGTGTGTGTGTGTGGCATTTGCTTGCTTTGGTTTGTTGATCAGAATCATTTGTGGTTATTGTAGAGCGATGTCACATTTGGGATTGAGTTCAGTTTGTCTGGATTATGGATTGTTGTTTGGAGTTAGTTTTAGTTGTTGATAGCACGGTCACCTTTTACGGATATACAAATAATGCACTGGTTATGTCATATTTTTGAGTACAACGTTATCATTACTGATAGAAATGACAGCTAAAACTATAAAATTAAGTTTCAGACTAACTATTTTTACATGGGTATTTACCCTGGCAGCTGCCATCTCCCTGTACAACCAATGAATGAATTAAGACATTTATTTCAGACATATCAAAAATAAACCAAACAAAACATCAAAGGAATGTACAAATAAGTTAAATAAGCAAAACATTCAATAAACAATAAGAAACATTAATGAAAGGGAATACACTTATTTAATCCTACCCCTTTTCCATAGCTCAGTAATTTATTATTTATATATATTTTTAATATTTTTAACTTCCCTTCCTGACCCTTAGTGCTGTGGAACACTCCCATGTAACTATATACAATTTGGTGTTTTGAATGTACAATCCATATACAGATATATATCGACATTCATATGTCAGGGTGTCCGTGGGGTTTTAAAAAGTATTAAAAGGTAGTAAATCAAATTAGTAAAAATTAAGGCCATTAAAAGGTATTAAATGGTATTAATCGCCATTTTACGAGGTATTAATTTTTGAATGACTTTTTTGCAAACTATGAGTTGTCCATTTGTTTTATTATGTCTATTTAAGTTAATCTTGTAAAGTTTGTGTGATATTATATCCTACCCCGCATTGGGTGATAGCCTATTTTAGCCCGACAATCCAGACCCACATCAAGGTGTTGGGTCTGGGTTCACACCATTGGCAGGGCTCAATCCGAGGGGCGGGATAAACTGTTGTCTTTCAAATTCCCTCTGCACGCTACAACCAAGCAGAGCAACGAAGAAGATAGCGGAGCTAGTTGATAGATTACATTTTTGTGTATCGGGTCGGCAAAACTCTGAACACATCTTCCTTTTTTAAGAATGATTTCTGTGCCGTTCTTTGTTGTTTTCACAAAGAAAAGCTTAACTCCAGGTCTTCCAGAGTCGCGGCCAAAGCCGATTCCAAAGACCGCTCTTAGCCAACAGCAGAAGCTCTGCTTTGTTTTCAAGTTGTTTGTATCCCACAAAGATGAACCGAGATCCTGAGTGGTGCATCACACAGATGCAAACATTCCTCCAGGGCAAGCAGTTGGCATCTCCGCTGGTAAGAAAATATTGTATAGGGACAGTAGAAGTGGATAGGTTATTCAGATTGATTAAGGACATAGTGGTCTCAGTGTGCAAGGTGGTTTTGGGCGTTCTCTTAACAGTGTGGAAGTGTCATTGCTTTTACATAAATAATTTATTTGAACAAGTTCTGAAAAGCTCTACTATGTCCTCCTAGCTCTCGATGTAGATGCTGTGATGGCTGACAGTGTTTCCTCTAGAATGGTTTTCAGTAGCGGGGGTGTTGAACGTCAAAAAGTAACCTAACCTGAAAACAGTGTATAGATTCTTTTTAGCATCTCACATTAGCTACACTTTCAGTCACTATGACCTCTACTACTACGGTCAGAAACATTGATTGTGCCAGAATATGAACAATGACGTTGCTGTCAACGGGCTTATCTGCTAATGTTAGCTACCGACCATTAGCTTAACCATCCAGCAAATGGACTGTGCCGTTACTTGAAACCGGTGATTAACGTCACCGCTCATTTTACACACAGTTTAACAACAAAACAAAACGCTGAGTGGACATTACTAGCTACGTTTTTCATGTTGGTTTGAGCAGTATGCACCCCTAGTGGGGAATAAAAAGCAATTCAATTGAAGCACTTACCATGAGATCACAGGTTCACTTAGTTTCAAATGGTTAGAATGACATGCATGTCTGTTTTCTTGTATTTCACTTGCCTCATGGAATATTTTCTATGTGTACTCATTTGCGTGTCTGTACATACAGAAGAAGGTTCACTTAGTTTGAAGTGGTTATAATGGCATCAGTGAATGCTTGTTTCTTTGAACGGCTTTAATTTATCATTTTATTTAATCTATTAATTTTATTCTAAACGTGAAATGAATGCAAGATGGGTTAAGGTTGCCAGATGTATACAAAGTCAGTGAGTCTAATCTATTGTGTTGACTTTCCCTATCTGCGTTGTTCTATTGGCCTAGAGGGTGTATTTTTTATTTTTTTTAATCTCAAACTGTGTTTAATGGTTAGAAAACGTGTTGCTGTATAAACCTGCAACTTAATTGCATGTTGGTTTTAAAAAATATTGAGAAGGTATTAAAAATGGTATTAAAAGGTGTTGAATTTGTCTCTAGGATTTCTGTATATACCCTGTATGTATACACGTACACACACACACACACACACACACACAACACACACACACACACACACACACACACACACACACACACACACACACACATACATACATACATACATACATACATACATAGTATACATTTACATACATACATACACACATAGATACTCTTCACACAAATATATTTACATACACTCACACATAATATAATAACCCTAATATATTTGACCACATTCCTCTAATTTATAATATAAGTAAATTATTACCACATATTTATCTTATTTATATTTATCATATTTATTTATTATTATTATTATTATTATTATTATTATTATTATTATTACACACACATACCTCAATGAACACATTGCAATTGTTAAAGCCCTCCTTCCTACATCTTTTGAATGTATTGTTGCCTGTATACTGTCTGCTTCCTCCGTGCCTGTGGTAGCTTTAGGCAATGAGACATGAGTGACACATGTTGGGGAATGAGCTTTTAAAGGACTGCAGGGGAGAAGGGAGGGTCTTACCATGAACTTCTGCCTCAAAGCAAAAAACGTGCACAGTAGCCCTACCCATATTGCAGCCTAATAGCTGACACGTCTAGCATGTCAAGTTGTTTTTCTTTCAGTGATTGATGTATTTTTGCATCACACATGGCAGTCAGTAGGCATGGATAGTTTTTTACACCCCCGTGTTCCAGTTAATATATTACTGAAGTTTACTCAATCAAACCTGGGGAAAAAAACAAGATCACACACTGCAAGATCCCAGCAGTAAACTGATTCAAGAGACAAATTTGCCAACTCAACTCCTTTCAATTTCACTGAATTGAAAAAGACTACAGATGCACAGGCACAGTATGGCTCCATAAACTTTTTAGATAAGACAGTAGATGGTCCTCCACATCATTTCTTACCTCTTCTTCCACACTGAAACATCCCAGGCCAGCTATTACAAACTACAGCAACACAGCAAAACGGGTGTTCTCTAAATTTAAAACCATGGATATGTTGATCAGAGTCCCTTCAATTAATTACATTCACTGGGCATAGCAGGTGTGAAATGGTCTCTAATTATGGCAACAACGAAAGCCAGCAGGAATCTGGCGTTTACTCTGAAATCACTCATTCTCTGCTCCCTACATACCACTCAATAACACTCACTAGTTTATAGTGAGCAGTAATTTATTTCACTTATGAGTCATCATCATGTTGCGTCATCACTGACAGGTGTTGTGTCGCATGACTGATATTCATATTCATCAAAGTTGAGGCTTTGCATTATTGGATTTTTTTTTTAATCAGAAAGTGGTCTGCATGCCATAGACACTACTTGTTTTTCGTTCCATTGTTGAGTTTTCTGGGCAAATTAGGACTGCGAATAAAATGGCAGAAAGTAGTAGGGCGCAAATCTTGTGCTACTATGGCGGGATGTCACTATTCAGTTACTATAATTAAAAAAAGAGCAACAATCTTCTGAATCAGTTTGTCCTCCTGAAAAGCTAAGGGGATTCTGAGGTTTTAAGTCTGTATATGCCTTTTTCACTGACTAACAAAACCCCACACTAAATTCTGTGCTCAAATTTAACACTTTAAAGGATAATTCCGGCGCAAAACGAACCTAGGGGTTATTAACAGATGTGTACCCACTCGATTGTTCTCTGGGACATGTTTTCATGCTAATTGAATGAGTTTGTAGCTTGAAAGAAGCTAGCGCGGACCGCTGGTTAGCTTACAACGCTAGTATTCAGGGCACAAGGAAAGTAAAAACGGATCGCTATTTATACCACTATAAAGGCTCAAAATATCACCAAACTTCAACGGTAGCATAATGAGGGTCCCTAAATGTTAACCCAAGCATTGAGAACATTGTAAGTGTACAGACAGTTTATTGAACGAAGAGCTGCGGGAGAGAGAGAGAGAGAGAGCTACCGGTAGTCAATGCCGCAACACAGCCTCGTACTTGGGGAAACTCGCGGTGTACCTGCGGACATCGTGAAGCTATGGCCACCGAACAGGAGTGTCTGTGTTGCACGGAGTGGGACCTGTTGCGTTGCGACACCCAAGAGACGCAGTGTTTTCTACAGTCTGACGATTTCCCCTCTCTGATAAACAGGGCTGTACTTGAAACTTTTTTCCATGTCCCGAAAATTAATTTGGAGACAGCGACTCAGACCGGAGGGACCAGATGGACAGTAGTAGTATAAAGATGGCGGTTTTGCGGCGTGCATGTGTGACGTCATCTCACACGCATACGCTGCACCATGCCAACTGATAATATGGCGTGCGTGATTGCTCGCGTCGAACGTCGTTTTCGCGATCGCCATCTAGTGGCCGAATATGTTAGTGCATCTAATCGTAAAGCTGCGCGCGCATCTAGCGGATGTGATGACGTCGCGGTCGAACGTCGGCCCCCACGGCGCCATCTAGTGGCCGAATATGTTAGTGCATCTAATCGTCGAAGCTGCGCACGCATCTTAGCGGATGTGATGACGTCGGTGTCGCGGTGCGTCCATGGTTTACGGTGGGGGTGAGGCATCATTTACATTTTTGTAAAAAAAAAAAAAGGTGTTATTACGTCTGATAGACCAATGGTTAGCTGTTAAGAATGGGTTTGCTATTGGTTTGATTTTAAAAACGCCCCACAGGGTGGGGTTTGTGGTGTTTAAAACCCCTTGTTTCAAGGCTGTCTGCTCACTTTTTATCCACCATTTTTAGCTGTTCTGCTAGCTCGCTTGCTGCCTCGTTTTCTCAGACTTCCTCAAAGTACTCTGGAGTTTTCACTTTTTTAATTCTTTTTTTTTTGGGAAAAAGCAAAGAGGAATCGTTTTTCAGCCATGGCTTTCCCCGCATTTGGACAACAATCTGGATCATCTTTTGTTGAAGAAGGTGAGACATCTAGAACAGGAGCCACTACATTTGGTATGCGCCTAACCCGCCAAAAAGAGCTATGGGGATGCGGTGAGACTGATACTGGAACAACATGCAGTTTGAGTCAGGCCCCTCGAAAGAAGCGATTCCGTTCGGAGATCTTTCCTACAAGCATGACTGAGCCATGTACATCTGATCTGGAATATGTCGGTGTCAATGGATACCGTTATTCAATTCAATACAGTGCAGGATACGTAACATTAGCTGTTTACACTAGTGTTGCTGTAGAACTATCTAGCAAAGCCAAAACAGCCTGTACAATTTCTGTGAAAGACTGGGGCCTTTTTCGTGATGTTGTCTCTCTGGACCTTGATAATCCTGGCTTGCCTGAGCTGGTGTATGTGTCTCAATGGGACAGTCGTGATGGCTCTAGTATCTATCGTGTGGAAGCAGACCGTTTCACTAGGCCTGCAGAGGATTTTATTTTCCTTAAGCGTATGCAGTAGAAAGGGAGAAGTTAGTTGCTACCCGCGGTCATGAAGAATGGAAGTTAAAACCGTATCCTGTATCTAACGAGGAATACAACAAATGGTTTAAAAATGTGTTCTTTATACAATGGTGTGACTGGGAGATTTTGAAGAAACAGTTTGACACCATCGACTATGTCATCAGAAGAGACAAAATAAGGAGTTCTTATGAGAACATAAGAAAAAGATTGATATTTGGGGACACTGACCAACAGTCTCTGCCCATGCCACGGAACCTATACAAACCTAAAATCATCAGACACAAAGACTAGCAAAACGGTGGGTCTAATTTGTATATGCTAATTATTTGCCAAAATAGTTAAAATGCTTTTCTTTTCTTTCTTTTTTTTCATGCTACTGTGATTGTAATGTGTTATTTTTTTTTTTCCAGAGGATCTGGAGTGGTTTCATTCAAACCCCTCAGGTACTCCTCCTAACACCCCTGGTCTATTTGCACCCCTAACGGCATCCGGATCTCCTCAACCCCTTTCATCATTGTCATCATCGCCACCCTCTATCGCGGAACACTTCCTGGCGGCCCCCCACCTACACCTCCTCTGCCACCATCTTTATTGTTTGGGGCACTTCCCCTCAGACATGTGCATATCAAGCTATACCCTCAACAACTGCTGTATTACAACAGGGAGGTGTTGCTGATTGTTCGGACACAGAGGGGCCTGATCAGACTGATGGTGTGGTGTCATCTTTGTTTATAGATAGCGTTAAAACAGCTTCTCTACATCTTCTTAACATAGTTCTTTACAAGTATTTGGAAGAGCTTTGTTCGGGGTGTCAGATCAATCATCCAAGCCAGAAACAGCATGCCTGTTTACAGGGGCTACCAGAACACTTCTACACTGTCCACTTTGAACAGCTTATGAAAAGACTACTGACTGATAAATTCATTGGTGTCGTTACAACGTTTTCTGTCCTTGAAACATCTCACGGCTGATGAGGGTAGAATCAGGGGAGTATCTGAAACAGTTTTGTACGAGTTGAAAACGTCTGAAGATGTTACGACTAAAATCAGTGCTATGTATGACTCTATGATAGGGAATGATCTTGTCAAAATAGCCGAAATTAGAGAGATTGGTGACTATTGGAGAGATTTATATGCTAGAAAAACTAACAGGGTGAAAATATGGGGAATTGTTTATGTGTAATGTATAACCATATCAGTGAGCGATACCACGAATCGCATTTATCTGGTATTTTAGATCAAGCCATTGCTAATAATGTGAACGATGTTGAAAAATACCAATGTAAGAGTGTCGATGTAGATCGTACAGTTGTGAGTAGGTTAGAAAAACTGATGGTGATTGTAAGAAGACAACATAGCACCCCTCCTTGGGAGGATCTGTTGCAGATGTTATTATCAATGTTAATGACACGTGAGAGCATAGTGGAAACATTTTGTGATGTCATAGCCAACATTACACGTAATTTTAAGATGCTGAAAGTTTATCACCTGCTTACTATGTATACAATGCTTGTAGACACCGTGAGTTTGTATGTGCAAGAAAAACAGTATACCGATGTCTTACAGGATTTGCAAAAACTGCATATATTCATAATCAGTAAAAGCAATGTATCCGTATTAGCCAATATGCTATCTATGATAGAATAGGTTTCACTGTCTTCATAACTGTCATATGTAGGACTGTGTGAGTGTGTTTTGTAAAAATAAAAGAATGACATAACTCTAATGTGTTCACTTGTGTTTTAAATGAATCATGGAGAAGGTTATGCACAAAATATACTATGATCCGTCCAACCCAGGAGGGTTAGGAGGTGTACAGAGGCTCGGTGATTCCGTCAAAGAATGTACCGGCTTGTCTCCAACTATCCCCACGGTTAAAAAGTTTCTGCTGAGGCAGGATGCATATACACTGCACGCCCCTGCATTGAAACACTTCCCAAGAAACAGAGTGATTGTTAATGGTATCGATAAGCAATTTCAGGCTGATTTGGTCGATATGTCTGAATATTCAACGGAAAACGATAATGTGCAGTATTTATTGACATGTATTGATGTGTTTTCTAAATATGCCTGGGTAATATGTCTTAAAAACAAATCGGGGCCTAGCGTGACAAGTGCCTTTAAGGAAATATTGGAACAAGGACGCATACCCCAGAAGCTTCAAACAGACTCTGGAAAAGAATTTTATAATAAGGTTTTTCAAAAATTGATGACACAATATAAAATTCACCATTTTTCCCCCATCGAACCGAAACAAAACGCAAGTGTTGTTGAGCCGTTTCAATAGGACTTTCAAAACCAGAATGTGGAGATATTTAACGGCTGTTAACTCGCGCCGCTATATTGAGGTAGTACAAGATATGGTTGCTGCTTACAACTCTGCATACCATAGGTCAATAAAAATGGCTCCTCCGTTATGTAAAGACAATGAGAAAACTGTCTTTAACACTCTGTACAAACTGAAACCACATGGAACAGTGCTGTTTAAATTTCAGATGGGGACACCGTTAGGATATCAAAGCACAGAGGCGTTTTCGTAAAGGTTACGAACAGACGTTTACAGATGAGTTTTTACAATATCAAAACGTATAGGTAGAACTCCTCCTGTTTATATACTGAAAGACAATAGTGGGGAGCCGGTGACAGGTACCTTTTACGAAGCCGAGTTACAGTCTGTAATTGTAGACAAAAACAAAGTGTTTAAAATTGAGAAAGTGCTGGCTCGAAAGAAAACAGGACGTAAAAAGCTTGTACTTGTGAAATGGTTAGGATGGCCTCAGAAATTCAATTCATGGCTCTCTGAAAAAGACATAGTTGATGTAAGATAAAAGCGCTGTACCAGTCAATATTAGTCATTGTGTTTTGTTAGTGAAAGGTATTGGAGCTATGAATAAGAACGGATTTTTTGTTACGCTGCCTAGTAATGCCTCACAATTAGTTTATCCAAATAATAAGATTTGGCAATTCAGAACAAAACTGGCTAAACCACTCATATTACAAGAGCCGTATGAAGTTGGTCTTATTGAAATTCAATACCCCAGGGTCTGGAATAGTTTCACTGAGAATGATGCCAAGGTTGATTTCATCGACACGAAAACGAAAATGTTCAACAAGCTAAGGCTAACAGTTGGTTCTTATAATACGATCGACAGCATTGTTAAAGAATATAATATGAAATGTGCTGCTAACCCAACCCTAGCCCACATAACTATGACACACAATCCTATCACTAATAAGATTCTTTTCACGGGAGGAGACGGTTGGAATATGGAGGGGTTTTGTGTTAATTAAATGTATTTAAAATGTGTATTCAGCTCCACGACCCGCAGACATTCATGGGGGTCGTTATAATATATTTATTTATAGTGACATTGTGGACTACCAGCTAGTCGGTGATAGTCATGTACCCCTACTCCGTTGTATAAATATCTCTGATGAGAGCAAACGTATGCCCACTCTAAGTTACGACAGTCCTCACTACACATCGTTGGCACGCTCGAGTATTACTGATATTCAAATAGAACTACGAGACGATCAGAACCAACACATCCCTTTCTCATACGGAAAAGTAATTGTCAAACTACATTTTAGACCTGTGAAACAGCATTGAAATGATGAGGAAAAGCGAAACGTACATCCGATGATGGAAGATATATGCACTATTACATGAATCAAGCTGGTGGAGAGTTGCCGGGATTCATAGGCTCCAGCCCCACTACGGACATGGATTAGGGGATATTCAGAAATTTATTTCGAATGGCTGTCCCCCTTTTAAAAAGGGGTTTAATATAGCCAAACCTCATCTGAAAACAGCAGCAAGTGGTTTTATTGGGGATGTTGTGACTAATGTCAGGAATGCCGTGGCATCCAGACAACAGGGAAATGGGCTAATGGTGTACAGACGCATAAAGCATTAAAAAGAGCCCCACCAGGATGTGGGCGTAACCGATTAATGAACAAAAAGCATAAAACGCGACCAAAAACGAGCAGGATTGTCAAAGAAGGCATCTGTCAGCACGTGTGAACCCGAACCGTCGCTCTGGCCCTGACAAAAGACATATTTTAATTTTACAGAATCAATCATGGCGTTTATTCATAATCAGTCCGGCGAGTGTGTGAAGACAGAATTCATCTGTTTCGCATAGTACCGCATTACCACAAACATCTATCGAAAAATCAACATTTAAACTCAATGTCAGAGGCTCTAACGATCGGTCCTATTGAATTTTTCATTCTCGCTAGCTGGAGAGGATTTCATTCAGGACCTTTAACGCATTCATACTTGTATACACGCAGGCGATTACAAACCCTGATGGCACATTGTTGGCTAACGCAGCTGATGTAGGTTTTATAAACTATCCTGATGCAGTCTTTTCACAAGTAGATATAATGTTGGGTGATAGACTGATCAATATTGAAGTCTTCAAATACGATTCCCGCAGAGCCCCTGAGAATGTCTTCTTGAATTATGGAGAGGACACGCATACGAATTTAGCACAGGGCTATTTTGTAAGGACACAGCTGGCAAATGGATGAGACATCTATCACAGGCTTATAATGAGGGTTGGCACAAAGGCAACGTTTTACTAACCGAAAGCCATATTGTGGAATTAATAGCACCAGTACATGCAGATTTGTTTTTCAAGAAAAAACTATTGCTAAATGGTGTTGACATGTCTTTGAAATTCATCCCGCCCAAAAAGACTCCACTTTGTACCTACTGACCCCTCTTGGAACGTCCACTCAGCTTGTGAAAATAACAAGTCTGCTAGTCTATTTGTCATTAAAACCCTTTCTCATACGTGAAAAAGTAATTGTCAAAACACATTTAGACCTGTGAAACAGCATTGAAATGATGAGGAAAGCGCATAATATCCGGTGATGGAAGATATATGCCATTACACTAATACATGAATCAAGCTGGTGGAGAGTTGCCGGGATTCATAGGCTCCAGCACACAATACGGACATGGATTAGGGGGGGGGTATTAGATTCAAATTATTTCGAATGGCTGTCCCCTTTAAAAAAAGGGGGGTTTAATATCAGCCAACCTCATCTGAAAACAGCAGCAAGTGGTTTTATTGGGATGTGTGCACTAATGTCAGGAATGCCGTGGCATCCGGACAACAGGAAATGGGCTAATGGTGTAAGACTAAAGCATTAAAAGAGCCCCACCAGGATGTGGGGGTAACCGATTGTGAACAAAAAGCATAAAAACGCCACCAAAAACGGGATTGTTTCAAAGAAGGCATCTGTCAGCAGGCGTGAGCTCCGAACCGTCGCTCTCTCTGGCCCCTGACAAAAGACATATTTTAATTTTACAGAATCAATCATGGCGTTTATTCATAATCAGTCCGAGAGTGTGAAGACAGAATTGGATCTGTTTACAGTACCGCCACAAACACATCAAAATCCTTTGTAGAAATCCCAATGTCAGCTCTAACGGACGCCGGTCCTATTGAATTTTCATTTCGGCTAGCGGAGAGGATTATCTAGACCTTAACGATCCATACTTGTATGCACGCAAGGATTACAAACCCTGATGGCAATATTGTTGGCTAACGAGCTGATGTAGGTTTTATAAACTATCCTGGATGCAGTCTTTTTTCACCAAGTAATAAATGTTGGTGATAGATCACACAGTCTTCAAATACTATCCTTATAGAGCCCTTATAGAATGTCTTCTGAATTATGAGAGGACACGCGATACGCTCATTTAGTACAGGGCTATTTTGTAAGGACACAGCTGGCAAAATGGATGAGATTATAGCATAATGGGGGTTGGCACAAAGGGGTGAATACACATCCTAGCCTATTGTAATTAATAGCACCAGTACATGCAGATTATTTCAAGAAAAACTATTGTATTGTTACATGTCTTTGAAATTCATCCGTCAAAAGACGTCTTTCGTCTAATGACCCCTGGAATATCCAATTCGTGAAAATAATGTCTGCTATCTATTGTCAGAAAATAACAGTTGCACCAACTGTAAGACTAGCTCATAAAGTTGCCCCAGCATACTAATGCAAAATATGCTATTGACAGAGTATCTCTAAAAACCTTTCTCAATACCCACGGCATCGCAGTTTGCAACCAAGAAAACCTGTTCATAGGACAGATTCCTAAATTTCTAGTCATAGTCAGATAATGAAGCATACAATCATATTCCGAACCCTTTAATTTTGGAAACTATATAGAATTTATTAGCCTTTATGCAGATGGACAGCCTCACCCAGCCCGTCTTTTTCAGCCCTTTTTTTTCAAAGAGGACAATATAAAGGGAATATTATCAACTGATTGAATACAATCAGGAGCCATTTAAAAGACCGGATCACTAGCCATGAACAGTCATCTGATTTTAGTCTGGTTATAATGCTATTTTGGTTTTAATTTGGAACCCACGGTGGGGTCAGGAAACGTTTCACTGATTAAGGGTTAGGGTTCCAAATTAAAACAAAATAGCGTATAACCAGACCCAAAATCAGATCGTGCTATGGCTAGTGATCGGTCTTTAAATGGCGTCCTGTTGATTCAATCAGTTGATAATATCCCTGCACATATTGTCCTCTTTGAAAAAGGGCTGAAAAGGACGGCTGGGTGAGGCTGTCCATCTGCATAAAGGCTAATAAATTCTGTATTATAGTTTCCAAAATTAAAGGGGTTACGGGCATACCATCCTGTGTATGCTTCATTATCTACGAAAAGCTATGACTACAAAATTTAGGAATCTGTCCTATGAACAGGTTTTCTTGGTTGCAAACACGTGGCCTGTAGGTATTGAGAAGGTTTTTAGAGATACTCTGGTCAATAGCATATTTTGCATTAGTATGCTGTAAAGCACCTAATTATGAGCTTGGTCTTACAGTTGGTGCAACTGTTATTTTCTTGACAAATAGACTAGCAGACATTATTTTCACAGCTTAATTGGACATTCTAGGGGTCATTAGTACAAAGTCGTCTTTTGAACGGATGAATTTCAAAGACATGTCAACACCATTTAGCAATAGTTTTTCTTGAAAAACAAATCTGCATGTACTGGTGCTATTAATTCCACAATATGGCTTTCGGATGTGTATTCACCCCTTTGTGCCAACCCCCTCATTATCGCTTCGTGATAGATGTCTCATCCATTTTGCCAGCTGTGTCCTTACAAAATAGCCCTGTAAACTTGCTGCAGCGTCAACCGTCTCCATAATTCAGAAGACATTCTATAAGGGCTCTATAAGGATACGTATTTGAAGACTGTGTGATCAGTCTATCACCCAACATTATATCTACTTGTGAAAAAAGACTGCATCCAGGATAGTTTATAAAACCTACATCAGCTGCGTAGCCAACAATGTGCCATCAGGGTTTGTAATCCCTACACCGTGTATACAAGTATGAATCGTCTAAGGTCTAGATAATCCTCTCCGCCAGCCTAAATGAAAAATTCAATAGGACCGGCGTCCGCTAGAGCTGACATTGGGGATTTCTACAAATGTTGATTTTCGATAGATGTTTGTGTGTACGGTACTGTAAACAGATCCAATTCTGTCTTCACACACTCTTCGGACTGATTATGAATAAACGCCATGATTGATTCTGTAAAATTAAAATATGTCTTTGTCAGGGCCAGAGAGCGACGGTTCGGAGCTCTACGCCGCTGACAGATGCCTTCTTTGACAATCCTTCGCTTTTTGGTGGCGGTTTTATGCTTTTTGTTCACATCCGGTTACGCACATCCTGGTGGGGCTCTTTTAATGCTTCTATGCCTGTACACCATTAGCCCATTTCCCTTGCTTTGTCTGGATGCCACGGCATTCCTGACATTAGTCACAACATCCCCAATAAAACCACTTTGGCTGTTGTTTTCGGATGAGGTTTGGCTATATTAAACCCTCTTTTAAAAGGGGACAGCCATTCGAAATAAATTTCTGAATATCCCCCTAATCCATGTCCGTATTGTGTGCTGGAGCCTATGAATCCCGCAACTCTCCACCAGCTTGATTCATGTAATAGTGCATATATCTTCCATCATCGGATGTGTAACGCTTTCCTCATCATTTCAATGCTGTTTCACAGGTCTAAAATGTAGTTTGACAATTACTTTTCCGTATGAGAAAGGGGATGTGTTGGTTCTGATCGTCCCGTAGTTCTATTTGAATATCAGTAATACTCGAAGTGTACAACGATGTGTAGTGAGGACTGTCGTAACTTAGAGTGGGCATACGTTTGCTCTCATCAGAGATATTTATACAACGGAGTAGGGTACATGACTATCACCGACTAGCTGGTAGTCCACAATGTCACTATAAATAAATATATTATAACGCACCCCCATGAATGTCTGCCGGTGTGGAGCTGCACATTTTAAATGAGGGCCAATGTGAATTTCGAACACAGAGTCTGGAATGAACCCAAGAATTTCGGCCAGACGCCTTTAAACACAATATTCCAACCGTCTCCTCCCGTGAAAAGAATCTTATTAGTGATAGGATTGTGTGTCATAGTTATGTGGGCTAAGGTTGGGTTAGCAGCACATTTCATATTATATTCTTTTAACAATGCTGTCGATCGTATTATAAGAACCAACTGTTAGCCTTAGCTTGTTGAACATTTTCGTTGGTCGATGAAATCAACCTTGGCATTATTCTCAGTGAAACTATTCCAGACCCTGGGTATTGAATTTCAATAAGACCAACTTCATACGGCTCTTGTAATATGAGTGGTTTAGCCAGTTTTTGTTCTGAATTGCCAAATCTTATTATTTGGATAAACTAATTGTGAGGCATTACTAGGCAGCGTAACAAAAAATCGCTCTTATTCATAGCTCCAATACCTTTCACTAACAAAACACAATGACTAATATTGACTGGTACAGCGCTTTATCTTACATCAACTATGTCTTTTCGAGAGCCATGAATTGAATTTCTGAGGCCATCCTAACCATTTCACAAGTACAAGCTTTTACGTCCTGTTTCTTTTCGAGCCAGCACTTTCTCAATTTTAAACACTTTGTTTTTGTCTACAATTACAGACTGTAACTCGGCTCCGTAAAGGTACCTGTCACCGGCTCCCCACTATTGTCTTTCGTATATAAACAGGAGGAGTTCTACCTATACGTTTTGATATTGTAAAAACTCATCTGTAAACGTCTGTTCGTAACCTTTACTTAAAAAACGCCTCTGTGCTTTGATATCCTAACGGTGTCCCCCATCTGAAATTTAAACAGCACTGTTCCATGTGGTTTCAGTTTGTACAGAGTGTTAAAGACAGTTTTCTCATTGTCTTTACATAATGGAGGACGGAGCCATTTTTATTGACCTATGGTATGCAGAGTTGTAAGCAGCAACCATATCTTGTACTACCTCAATATAGCGGCGGAAGTTAACAGCCGTTAAATATCTCCACATTCTGGTTTTGAAAGTCCTATTGAAACGCTCAACAACACTTGCTTTTGTTTCGTTCGTGGAAAGAAAATGGTGAATTTTATATTGTGTCATCAATTTTTGAAAACCTTATTATAAAATTCTTTTCCAGAGTCTGTTTGAAGCTTCTGGGGTATCGTCCTTTGTTCCAATATTTCCTTAAAGGCACTTGTCACGCTTAGGCCCCGATTTGTTTTAAGACATATTACCCAGGCATATTTAGAAAACACATCAATACATGTCAATAAATACTGCACATTATCGTTTTCCGTTGAATATTCAGACATATCGACCAAATCAGCCTGAAATTGCTTATCGATACCATTAACAATCACTCTGTTTCTTGGGAAGTGTTTCAATGCAGGGGTGCAGTGTATATGCATCCTGCCTCAGCAGAAACTTTTTAACCGGTGGGGATAGTTGGAGACAAGCCGGTACATTCTTTGACGGATCACGGAGCCTCTGTACACCTCCTAACCCTCCTGGGTTGGACGGATCATAGTATATTTTGTGCATAACCTTCTCCATGATTCATTTAAAACACAAGTGAACACATTAGAGTTATGTCATTCTTTTATTTTTACAAAACACACTCACACAGTCCTACATATGACAGTTATGAAGACAGTGAAACCTATTCTATCATAGATAGCATATTGGCTAATAATGGATACATTGCTTTTACTGATTATGAATATATGCAGTTTTTGCAAATCCTGTAAGACATCGGTATACTGTTTTTCTTGCACATACAAACTCACGGTGTCTACAAGCATTGTATACATAGTAAGCAGGTGATAAACTTTCAGCATCTTAAAATTACGTGTAATGTTGGCTATGACATCACAAAATGTTTCCACTATGCTCTCACGGTCATTAACATTGATAATAACATCTGCAACAGATCCTCCCAAGGAGGGGTGCTATGTTGTCTTCTTACAATCACCATCAGTTTTCTTAACCTACTCACAACTGTACGATCTACATCGACACTCTTACATTGGTATTTTTCAACATCGTTCACATTATTAGCAAGAGTTTGATCTAAAATACCAGATAAATGCGATACGTGGTATCGCCACTGATATGGTTATACATTACACACAAACAATTCCCCATATTTTCACCCTGTTAGTTTTTTCTAGCATATAAATCTCCCAATAGTCACCAATCTCTCTAATTTCGGCTATTTTGACAAGATCATTCCCTATCATAGAGTCATACATAGCACTGATTTTAGTCGTAACATCTTCAGACGTTTTCAACTCGTACAAAACTGTTTCCAGATACTTCCCTGATTCTACCCTCATCAGCCGTGGAGATGTTTCGCAGACAGAAAACGCGTTACCGACACCAATGAATTTATCAGTCAGTAGTCTTTTCATAAGCTGTTCAAAGTGGACAGTGTAGAAGTGTTCTGGTAGCCCCCTGTAAACAGGCATGCTGTTTCTGGCTTGGATGATTGATCTGACACCTCGAACAAAGCTCTTCCAAATACTTGTAAAGAACTATGTTAAGAAGATGTAGAGAAGCTGTTTTAACGCTATCTATAAACAAAGATGACACCACACCATCAGTCTGATCAGGCGCTCTGTGTCCGGAACAATCAGCAACACCTCCCTGTTGTAATACAGCAGTTGTTGAGGGTATAGCTTGATATGCACATGTCTGAGGGGGAAGTGCCCCAAACAATAAAGATGGTGGCAGAGGAGGTGTAGGTGGGGGCGGCAGGAAGTGTTCCGCGATAGAGGTGGCGATGATGACAATGATGAAAGGGGTTGAGGAGATCCGGATGCCGTAGGGGTGCAAATAGACCAGGGGTGTTAGGAGGAGTACCTGAGGGGGTTGAATGAAACCACTCCAGATCCTCTGGGAAGAAAAAAATAACACATTACAATCACAGTAGCATGAAAAAAAGAAAGAAAAGAAAAGCATTTTAACTATTTTGGCAAATAATTAGCATATACAAATTAGACCCACCGTTTTGCTAGTCTTTGTGTCTGATGATTTTAGGTTTGTATAGGTTCCGTGGCATGGGCAGAGACTGTTGGTCAGTGTCCCCAAATATCAATCTTTTCTTATGTTCTCATAAGAACTCCTTATTTTGTCTCTTCTGATGACATAGTCGATGGTGTCAAACTGTTTCTTCAAAATCTCCCAGTCACACCATTGTATAAAGAACACATTTTTAAACCATTTGTTGTATTCCTCGTTAGATACAGGATACGGTTTTAACTTCCATTCTTCATGACCGCGGGTAGCAACTAACTTCTCCCTTTCACTGCATACGCTAAGGAAAATAAAATCCTCTGCAGGCCTAGTGAAACGGTCTGCTTCCACACGATAGATACTAGAGCCATCACGACTGTCCCATTGAGACACATACACCAGCTCAGGCAAGCCAGGATTATCAAGGTCCAGAGAGACAACATCACGAAAAAGGCCCCAGTCTTTCACAGAAATTGTACAGGCTGTTTTGGCTTTGCTAGATAGTTCTACAGCAACACTAGTGTAAACAGCTAATGTTACGTATCCTGCACTGTATTGAATTGAATAACGGTATCCATTGACACCGACATATTCCAGATCAGATGTACATGGCTCAGTCATGCTTGTAGGAAAGATCTCCCGAACGGAATCGCTTCTTCGAGGGGCCTGACTCAAACTGCATGTTGTTCCAGTATCAGTCTCACCGCATCCCCATAGCTCTTTTTGGCGGGTTAGGCGGGCACACAAATGTAGTGGCTCCTGTTCTAGATGTCTCACCTTCTTCAACAAAAGATGATCCAGATTGTTGTCCAAATGCGGGGAAAGCCATGGCTGAAAAACGATTCCTCTTTGCTTTTTCCCAAAAAAAAAAGAATTAAAAAAGTGAAAACTCCAGAGTACTTTGAGGAAGTCTGAGAAAACGAGGCAGCAAGCGAGCTAGCAGAACAGCTAAAAATGGTGGATAAAAAAAGTGAGCAGACAGCCTTGAAACAAGGGGTTTTAAACACCACAAACCCCACCCTGTAGGGCGTTTTTAAAATCAAACCAATAGCAAACCCATTCTTAACAGCTAACCATTGGTCTATCAGACGTATTAACACCTTTTTTTTACAAAAAATGTAAATGATGCCTCACCCCACGTAAACCATGACGCACCGCGACACCGGACGTCATCACATCCGCTAGATGCGGCGCGCGCTCGACGATTAGATGCACTAACATATTCGGCCACTAGATGGCGTCGCGGGTGCCGACGTTCGACCACGCACGTCATCACATCCGCTAGATGCGGCGCGACTTCGAACGCATTAGATGCACTAACATATTCGGCCACTAGATGGCGAATCGGTGTAACGACGCGCTCGACCGCGCACGCCATCACGCGACGCCATATCATCAGTTGGCATGGCAGGTTTGCGGTGTGCGTGTGAGATGACGTCACACATGCACGCCAAAAACCGCCATCTTTATACTACTGACAGTTATCCACTGAGTAAGTAGCTAGCTACACTTGACAAGTTATGTTTTACATCGGTGTGATTATTTCAGATATATTGAGCAAATCTCTTTTGATTTTAGTTTTCATCGCCAGCTGTAAGTCATGACTGGTTTTCCAGACGGCGGCCGCATGTAAACATGAACGCGAGTGGCTTCATAATCCATCTTTTCAATAAACTGTCTGTACCTTTTTAAAAAGTTTTCAATGCTTCAGTTAACATTTAGGGACTCTCATGAAGTTTGGTGATATTTTGAGCCTTTTTAGTGGTACAAAACAGCAATCTGTTTTTACTTTCCCTGTGCCCTGAATACTAGCGTTGTAAGCTAACCAGTGGTCCGCGCAAGCTTCTTTCAAGCTACAAACACATTCGATTAGCATGAAAACATGTCCCAGAGAGCGATCGAGTGGGTACACATCTGTTATTAACCCCTAGGTTTGTTTAGCCTCTTTAAGGATTCTTTACTGAGTAAAGTTTACTCAACATTCAGCATTAATACAGCACATACTAATATTTGCTCCCTCTGTGTAATCTGAGCTTCTCTGTTTTTTGTTTTAGTCAATATTATGTTCCTGTCCGGCCATGTGTGCATGTGAGTTAGCGAGATAGAAATAGAGTAAGAAGAGCAAATCTTTCACTGTCTCTTCTGCTTTGGTTTTATTAGTACCCTTTGCCTCCGATTCAAAGTGATATTGTTTAGCCCAGACTTGGCCGGTGCCGTTTGAATGATGCTGTAATAGTGACCCTTTTTAGTGATTAAAGTAACTACAGTGAATACTGAGCATATGGAGAAGAACACAATATTATTCGGTTGTTACCGAAATGCAGAACAAGGACATCAAACAAACCAATTGAAAAGAAGAAATATAGGAAAAAAGCAGAACTGGACTGGTGCCGAGTTTTGTTGAGGAAAATGAATTCTTGTCAAAAATAAAATACTCCCAAGATTAATAAATTGAATAACATGCACACATTTTAAGGAAATGGCACTGTGCCTTTTGCCATTTAATACCAATTTTCTTTTTTATAACCGAATGTGCTCTGCACAGAATTGGAAAATAGCTAATGGCTTGTTTGTGGGGGCCATGGCTGCTATGCAGCAATTTGTGGTTCCTTGGCATACGGAACTTTGGGAACTTTGCCTTCACAAGGCAATGCCCAGATGGGTGGAGACAGATAAAGTGGCTCTGCGGAGTCGGTGTGGAAAAGCAAGGAAAGGCAGATTTGATCACATTCTGGCTTGGCATTATGTCATGTCTCTGGCACGCACAAGTCCAATCCAGCTGCCAATTTCTGGCTCCTGTGGTCAGGCAGGACCAGTGGCAGCAAATGTTCTTGGCACTAAGCATGTATTGTGTTTTACCTATTAGGTGAACAAAGAAATGTTGTGTTTTACTAGCTATCACAGCTCTGCTTTTCATCTTCACCTGTTCAGAAAATAGATACAGCAGCAGAGTTATGGGTACATCTTGGTAAGGGCCAAGTAAAAAAACAGGCTTATATTGTGAAAGTGATCAGTTTTAGCAATGTGAATATTTTCTGTATATCATTTTCCAGGACACACCACAATTAGCTTTTTGTTTTGGTGTGTGCTTAAGATGTTATGTTGTAAGACTGGGTAGATTCTCAGTCTTTTCCCTCGGTTTGTGGAAGACTTGGGTGCGCATATTTGGCGGGGGATTTAAGCGTCCTTCCTCAAGAAAATGTAAAAAAAAAAAAAAAAAAATGCATACATTTTGTGTCTCTTTGTGGGGTTCTCTTTTTGGTCATTTTTGTTTTCTTTGGGGTTGTTCTGGGTCCAGTGATTCCCACACACACACTAATGTGTGGCGGTGCGCCTCACTATCAACACCGGCCGGCGCACATTGCGTTTCGATATTATTATTTTTTATTTTTTTTTAAACGCTATTTAAAACACGTTCTTCTGCATTTCCTCACTTGTGTCTCACACACACACACACAGCTCCTCCCACCGTGCGGTGTTCGGTGTTTTTAACCCCCAATGTCGTCTTCCAGGCAGCGCGGCAATGGTTATAGTTAGGGTTAAGGTGAGGGTTAGCTGCCTGGAAGGCGACGTTGGAGGCTTAAAACACCATCGAGCCCACCGTGCACACAGCGTCTGTCTCCATCAAGGAGAGAAGATGGCTGGCGAAATTCACAAGTTCACGAAAGGTTGGTATCCATCTCATGAACACCTTTACACAAGGTGACTGACAACCCGACTCTTAGCAAACAAGCGATTGCGCCTGCTTTAGAAAGTTAACTAGTCGCAAGTTTGCGTTAAAATGCAGTTGGGTTGTCGAGTCGGAAACAGAGCTGAACAGTCCGACCAGTCTAATTAGTTCTGTTATTAATTTGTTTACAATATTCTCCGGCTTCAACTGTGAAAGACAGGGTCAGGGAGAGAAAGATATAGATTCGTTAGGCATTGAAGTAGGAGAGGAGGACAGCATCCAACAGCGTGGATGGCGACACCCCCCTCCCGCCGCCACAAATTGCTTTCTAAACTGTGGGAAACACTGGGGTCTCTGTGTAGTCAGTTTGTGGTAGCTTTACATCTCTTTTTCACATAATTTTGGACCGTTATTATTGCCATATCTGTGTCTAAAAGGTTGGAAAAGCTATAGCTGATAATAAATAAATAAATAACACTCAAAAAGCTTCAAGACAAAACTTAAAGCTAAAGAAGTCCAACTACAATCATATCTGTGCCCTAAATCGTCAGTTGCGATGGAAGATGGGGGGGACCGACCAATCAGCGTTGGTTTTGAGGCGGGTTTAGGTGTGACGCAAGGAGAAGCGACTGTTAGTCTAAATAACATGGCAGCTTCCACGGATGAGATGAGCGTAGCTGTCGCGCAAGTTTTATCCAAATTAGAAAGTATTCCTTCATTGAAAGATGAGCAAAAAAAGGCACTGGAGGCTTTTCTCGGAGGAAAAGATGTTTTTGCTCTTCGCCCGGTTTCGGCAAGAGTTTGATCGGATTGGTTGATTTGGCCCGTCTATCACCAACATAGGTGGTGATAGACAGATGGATTATCCAATCAGCTAACCAGTATTTTCGCCCCTTCCCAAAAGTTCTCCAACGGAAAGTTCCCAGATGGATATGCCGAGCAAATGCGAAGCAATCCATCTGGCGGAGTCAGGTTACCCGTGAGCACCCATGGAGGAAAACCTAAATCGGCGCCTATGACAGAGGAAGACTGACAGCTCTAATATACATATTCTAATTTATTTACAAGACTGTCAAGGGGAGACGGGTATCTCTCTGCCCTGTCAGATGCTGCCCCCATCTGCCTGCGGTGTGTGTCAGAGACAGCACGGTCAGTGAGCTTGTTACGTTACGCCTGCAATCTCTTGTGGAGCATTATAATTTCGAAAAACCACAGGTTCCAGTTAATCTTATAATGGATATATGTGTAGTGTTATTTAAAAACAAACCATCAGGGAACTAAACGCCTCTTGTCCGCGAGTCTCCTAAGAGCGCTCCAGCCAGCTAACAACGGAGTCTGTGAAGGTGGACGGGTCGACTGGCATGCCAGCGACCCCGGCAGGCACCGGCCGGATGTCATGTCAGACTGTGGAGCTTCTGAAACCCGACACAGTCGGACAAAATTTGCAATTAGCCATAAATTTTCGTAAAACGGCCCGTATTTGAGCTCTACACAGTTGATTTCTCGCATTAAAAAAGTTTAGTGAATTTAGTGATGAAATACCAGACAAACAAGTTTCCAGTTGTTGGCCACTACAGCAATCCATGGTTGTTGTGATTGTTGCGGCGCTTTGCACACCAACACACTTGACTTTGAATTTCTGATTGGGCGGGCCACCCAAAAACTTTGCAGGCAGGCGCGGAGCTGTGCGCGGGTCTGGATGGGCGCTGCGCCTGCATCAGATTGTTTTGTTTGCAAAACAGATTGTTTACATTCTGCAACTGTTTAATGCATTCTGATTCCTTCATATATTGTATAATTGTGTGGGACCAAGCAAAACCTAGTAATTAAAGCTTTCATTAAACATGATGAAATTAAACTGTTTTACTACACTTGCTCTTAGCCAAAATGCCGAAAAGAGAAATTAAACGGTTATTAGAGTGCCGACAGTGGCGAAGGCCCTATTGGAACTGAAGGAATTATTAGGGCCCAACGGTGCCTTGCACTGAAAGTGCGAAGGAACCTATTGTTTTTCGTCAGATTATTTTTCCGAGTCCTTTGTCGCATTTTTGAGGGGGTTATAATGCACGAAAACTCACAAAAATTTGCACGTGTCACAACTGGTGAAATTGCAAATATTCAAAAATAATTACACATATCCACCACTAGGTGGCGTTATAGTAGAAAAAAAACGTTTTTGGCCCTATAACTCCCAAACCATACATCGCACATTCAAAAACCATATATCCACACGTTCCCTGGGTCCAGCTGAATCTCCTGATATAGGCCACGCCCATTTCCGCCTAGACTTTTATGCGTGAAAAATCACGATTTATCGAAAACCTACTTTGCCGAACTCCTCCTAGACTGTGTGACCGATCTGCACGAAACTTGGCAGGTAGCATCTCCAGACCGACCTGAGAAAAAGTTATCCAAAGAATTATTATAGGATAAAAATTTAGCATATTACGTACAAACAAATTTGTGTAGCTAAGTATGAAAACTTTGCCATATCTCGACCAAAATAAATGCTATCAACGCAAAACTTAACTCTTGTTTGCCATGGCCCTCTGGAGGTCCGCCACAAATGTTGCGAACATTGGCCACTAGGGGGCGCTACAATAAAAAAAAAATGATATCTCATGAATGGCTCATCAGTGTCATTGAACTCAGCAGGGAGTTCCTTTTTAATTGGTGACGGTTTGCCCCGCCCCATATGCTTAAGCCACGCCCCCTTTCATAACTGGTGTCCCGTTTATGGTAGAGTCAAAGCCGGTCTATGGAAAGCCGTTCCACTCCCTATTCAGCCCCATTGTACCGTATATGGTTGCAGTTCCACCAGAGTTCCACTGGGGGTGATCGCGGTCCAGTGCAAAATGAATGGGACCATATGGAGCTAGACGGCTAAATTTGTCTCTTTGCCCGATTGTCGTTGAGAAACCTCAGATTTGATTGTAGTTTTTGCAAGTTCAACATGGGTTATAGGTCGAAAGTTGAATGAACGAGTACCTATGGCCTTTTGATTTCTTACAGGGTGAGTCGTTGTAGCCCATAACACGCTAGCATTCTAATAATGAATGCTGATTGGTCAGTGAACGACTGATTACGATCAGAGATCCAGCTTGACGGCATCCGAAGCAGAGCCTGAATGTCAGAGTGAATATTTCGGCGTGGTCTTTAAAACATCAGCAAACCTTTCTAGCATTTGTATTGACAGGGAGAGTCTAACCTGTCAGCTGTGTTGTCGATGCGTCGATAGAAAAAAGGAAGCGACTCAGAGCTTGCTGTAAAGCAGTATCTCTGGCCGCATATGTGTATGACGTCATTAACATTTTAAAAGGCTTTTTAGAACAAAAAAGCGACTTTAAAAAAATCTAACACCCAGCAGTGTGTATTTTTTAGCCTCCCCTTTCGAATGCAACATTCAAATTACTAGACAAAAAATTATATCCTGAGAAAAGTGGATTTTGAGGGGTATAGCTCCATAGAGTCCCATTCATTCTGCACTGGCCTGTGAGCGCCCCCTATATGGAACTCTGGTGGAACTGCAACCAGTTCAGAAGCCGGAAGTAACGAGGGAGTGGAACTTCTTCCTATATTAGAAATTCTTTGGTAGAGTCCATTGACATATATATAATGGACCAATAGACTCCGTTGCTCTGGACGGAGACCAGTGAAGGCTATTAGAAGCACTTTTCCGGTAATCTCTTGCTTTACTGCGCAGCCTCCAACTGAGAGAGACAACGTAAATGTGACGTGAACAACGTGTCTGAAAGTTCTAAGTCTTCTAGTAGCTGTGCCAAGAGAAATCTCAATCATTCCCAATCTTAAAGAGACGGAGAGTGTAGGTATATGTAAGGAGATAACATAAGCACAGGCTAATTATAGCTAACTAACATGCTAGTTAACATTAGTAATTAAACCTAAACAGCTAACGTAAGTCGAAACTGCCTGCGAGCTTCTCCTGTACTATACGGTAATTCCTCTACTGTGCGACAGTAAGTCACTTGGTTATGACACAATCGTTAGCCTATTTTTACAATAGCGTCTGCTACGGAACCATAACGTGAGGTACAAGGTAATGGAGCCTTTTATACATTGTCGTGTTTCTTTAGAACTAAACAATGGACAAATGGAGTCTTTAAACATTTCTGATGTAAAGTTATTCGCTGTCAAAGTGGCGCCAAAATGTATGCTAGTCAGTGGAATGCTAACGGGAGGTGATCTCTTTGTAGCGTCAAAATGGCGCCATAGGAGGTTCGAGTTCTGAAGCGAAGCTTACCCCCTTGGTAGAGTCTTGTGTGAGGTATCAATGAACTCATCAGAGACTTCCTTATTCATTGGTGATGGTTTGGCCCGCCCCCCTATGCTTAAGCCACGCCCCCTTTCATAACTGGTGACCCGAATCTTAAAAAATAATGTGATACAGTTGTTTTTGTCAAACCGCCCAGCACTAGTGTTAGCCATTCTGTGTCTGTTGAACTAAAGGGAATACTTCTATGACATATTTGTAATAATAACTCATCACCTGTTGCCAGACTGAGAGGTTTCACTGTAGTTCATAAAGAACTGAGCATTCATTTAAAGTGATGATTCGGAGTAATTCACCCTAGGGTCCTTTGCACCATGACCTCGAGCCAAACACCCCCCCAGAAGCTTTTTTCACCTGGGTCAAACATTGGGAGATTTAGCTAGAGTTATCAGCTGAATAGCTTAGCGCAGGGGCTAACGGACCCACGTTTGTATCTTGTAAGTTACCCCACTAATAATGCCCGAAATGATACCAAACGTCTACAAGTAGTACAAATAGGTTATGCTCTCATAAAACGATGGATTGGAAAGTTTGTAAGTACACCAGAAGTTTATGAACACTTGCCTGCTCTCTTCAGCTCTCTGTTGCTGCTGCTGCTGCTACCTGCCGTTAGACGAGTGCTTAGGGCCGTCTACAAATTACTACACCGAAAAGAGTTACAACAAAAATATTTATTAATTCAATGATTAAATAACGTAATGTCTCCAAACTTACCTCAATTATTACTTGTCTCCTGCTAGTTATACTACAGCACTTACTTTAAAAAAATTTTTTTATTAATAAATATTTTTGTTGCATCTCTTTTCGGTGTTGTAATTTGTAGACGGCCCTAAGCACTCGTCTTACAGCAGCAACAACAACAGCAGAGAGCAGAAGCCAGCAGGCAAGTGTTATTTACATAAACTTCTGGTGTACTTACAAACTTTCCAATCCATCGTTTTATGAGAGCATAACCTATTTGTACTACTTGTAGACGTTTGGTATCATTTCGGGCATTATTAGTGGGGTAACTTACGAGATACAAACGTGGGTCCGTTAGCCCCTGCGCTAAGCTATTCAGCTGATAACGCGACTCTACGCTAACTCTCCCAATGTTAGACCCAGGTGAAAAAAGCTTCTGGGGGGGTGTTTGGCTCGAGGTCATGGTGCAAAGGACCCTAGGGTGAATTACTCCGAACCATCACTTTAAGGACTACAAATTATGCTTAGAAACTTCTCACAGTTATACTATTCAAGTAGGAGCCATTCACTCCTTAAGTTTAGTAGTAGGGCTGCAACTAACTATTAAACGCATTGTCTATTAATCTATGGAATATTTTCATTCGATTAGTTGTTTGGTCTATTAAATAAGTAAAAAGTTGATTCTGACTGAGAATGACTGTTGATCATTATTTCCCAAAGCCCAAGATGACATCCTCAAATGTCGTGTTTTGAAGATATTCAGTTTACTGTCATAGAGGAGTGCAGAAACTAGAAAATATTCACAGCAAAGAAGCTGCAATCTGAGAAGTTTGACTTTTTTCTTTCTTAAAGAATTACTCACTCAAACTGATTTAATCGATTTATCAAAATAGTGGCGATTCAATTAGTAGCTGACAACTAATCGATTAATCTCTGCAGCTCTGTTCAGTAAACACAAGTATTTTACTACAATTTTGCTGAACAAACTACCTCCACAAAATCCTCCATCAGTCTGTCGCTGGCTCAGTTATTAGCCAGAAGTGTTCAGTTGTAGCTCACATTGACCTGACACAATGTAGCTGAAGGATGGCCAATGACTGACTGTCCTGAGAACAATGGCAGTCCATTTAATGTCTTACCGATATGTCCCCGGGCCATTTACAAGTAAAATAGAGGGCTAGTTTCATTTTATGAACACAGATTGCTTTGTTATAGGAAATCTTATATGCAGCCGTATGGTGTGCAGGTCGTAATGAATTGCCATCTTTTTTTCTTTCTCTTTCTAATAAAAGCAATACAGCTACCTCCAGGGGGTTTTCCTAACGGCTACTACAGCTGTACCCAAATAGGACAGCATGCTTAGCAGGATTTATATTTTGTCAAAGAAGTGAGAAATATACCAAATGCACAAAAGTGAAAAACTTGAGTTCATTCAAACACAGTTGTGATGGAAATAAAATGGAGTAACAGGGGGGAAAGAACGATGGTTTTGCCTGTTCAGTGGCATCCTTAGAGAAAATTTGCCAACAGTATACTTATGAAAATCCACATTGAAAGATATGATTTCAAATGCAAGCCGGTCTGAGAAATCCTTCACCTACTAAGAGAACTGGAAAGTAATTTGCATGTTCTCCCAACCATGGCGAGACCCCATCCTGAAAGCGCTGAATCGCACATGCTGCACACAGTGTGTTGGGCATTCTGCCCCTGAGCTAGGAACTCAAGCAAAGTCAGCGCATTGTGTGGTCTCACTAGTATCTATATACAACTGCCAAGAAATGAGGGGCTGAACCTGTTTTTCTCATGTTTGACAAGGAAGCCAAAAGACCTACATTTGTGTTGTGGAATATCAATATCAACGAACGATATGACGGTTTGTGAGTTTCTAGAGCTTCAAATAAGGTGGCAGAGTTAGATCTCACTTGTAATATTTGATTGAAGGGGTATGGGCTAACAATTAACATAGAAACAATCTGAAATACATTTAAATGCCCTCTATAAATAGACAGTATTAAATACTGGCGCTGGTAGGGGCAGTAAATAACAACTTGACCTACTTTCACTTAACTACAGCGCAGTAAAGTCTAGACTCAATCAGATGTCCGTGATCTGCTTAACGACAGGAAAGTGGAACGTTTGCCTTTAACAGAGCGACAGTAATAACCTAATATACCATTACTGAGTTTAAACTACATTCTCGGTTATATTAGCACTGAATAACGCATTCAATAAACAGAAACCTAACTCTGCACATGAACAGATGCGCAGTATTAGCTCAGACATTAAATAGCACCCTCGTGAATTAGCCTACTGTTGCTAACGTACATTCATAAATCCTACATAACATCGTCATCAGACTTACTTATTGATGCACGCACATAGTAGTATCCACAAAGTTAGTCCAAAGGGGATAAAGGAAAGTGTGATAGCGTTCCACGTTAACGCTTTTTCCTCTCTCGCTCGAGACAGCTGTGTCCAAGCCGAGGCGCAGAGCATGGTTACCGCATGCTGATACGTTACTAGTGCAGGTAGCATTTGTCTGACAGGGTGGGGGTGTGGCATCACGATGGTGGCTCTCCATTGTGATGCCGGTCAACCATCACCGTCCATCGGCACAACCCTTCTCACAGTAGTAAAACTGATTTTATTCTGATCCGAAGACTCTTTCTGTGAGATAAAGGACACTAACAGATTATACCCTGGACACTATCCATTATATCCAAATGTTAATGAGTAATCGTGTTAAATAATCGTGATTTCAATATTGACCAAAATAATCGTGATTATTTTTTCCATAATCGAGCAGCCCTACTTAATATTATTGTGATATTGATTTCAGTTGCATTTCCCAGTCCCAATGAACTTATATTTCGACAGCGCTAGCAGAAAAATGTGTGTGTGCGTGTGAGAGCTGGAGAGAAAGAGAGGTTTTTGTTCACAGTTGTTGGCTGGATTAAACAAGTTGAGTGGAATTATGTTGGATATTGTAGGCTGAGTTTTCTTCTTTGATCCTGATTCATGAGATAAGAGCGACAGATAATGTGGTTGTCTATTATAAAAGAATAGCAGCAGCAGCAGCAGCAACCTGGGAAAACCCTGACAAACTTCCGGCAAATTTCAGATTTGCTCTGCAAGTCAGAGAGCCCGGCCAAGAGCCCATTCAAGCCCATTTCCAATTTTTCGAAACCGAGGCACCAATCGCAACCGTTGGGGCGGGCTTTACACGATGACGATTGCGCAGCAACGGCGAGCAGCTTTATGTTTACATTCAACATGACTAGGGCTGGGTACCGAACGTCGATACTTTTATGGTATCGAAAGAAATACTCCAATCCTATGAGTATCGAAAAATTCTTTATCTTTCCAAATTTCGGTTCCAAAAGCGTCTGAGCGCGTAAGCGCAAGCTTATCTGTCCTCTCTGCATATTGACACAGAGCGGAGCTCCGACCGACACACGCACGCACACGGAGAGGTGCGGATGGAGTAAACTGTCTGCAGTTTTGTTGAAGTCACAGAGAGTCACGGTTGGTTTCAAGTGTGGTTACAGTTTTTTTAAAACTTCACGCAGACAGCGTTTGCTGCGATATGATATTAATGGCGAGCCGAAAGCGGTCGCGGTGCTGTTGATGTTACACTTCCTCTTAGAAGCAGCCACAACGGTGGTTTCTCTGCCCTGATGACTAACTGACAGGCTGAGCTTGCAAGGCAAGGCACTTTTATTAATGTTACTCTGAGTGAGCAGTTTTACCAGAATTTTTTTAATTTTGATAACTGTTTTGATTCACAATTAAGGTGGAAAATAAAAGCTTTGAGTTTAATGTATTTTTGTTGAAATGGATTTTAAAACATATGGTATCGAAAAAAGTATCGTTAGGAATCGGTATCGAAACTGAGGTATCGAAATTGGCACCGGATCGAAAGATTCTGAACGATACCCAGCCCTAAACATGACGGCCACCGAAGCACAGCAACCTGCTTATGCCGCTGTCGCTGCTATGTCACCCGGATCGTTGGTCTGATTGGTTGAAGGACTATCCAATTGCGCTCAGAGGCATTTGAGCGGCGTCCGTTGGTGACACCCCTTTGGAAATGAGCTGTGAATGAACCTTCCTCAGACCCAGTCTCAAGTTACAACTGAGAAGAGCAATACAGGGCTAACTGTGTGTCTGTGTGTGTCTGTTTGAATGCTAAAGGTAGGCTACATGTGTGGTAACTGCCTTGATTTTTTTTTCTTGCTAAATGTTGGACTTTGGGCCCTAACACATCTTGCACAGGCTGGGTATCGTTCAAAATCTTTCGATCTGGTGCCAATTTTGATACCTCAGTTTCGATGCCGGTTCCTAACGATACATTTTTCGATACCATATGTTTTAAAATCCATTAAACACAAAACTTTTATTTTCCACCTTAATTGTGAATCAAAACAGTTATAAAAATTCTGGTAACACTGCTCACTCGTAACATAATGAAAAGTGCCTTGCAAGCTCAGCCTGTCAGTCAGTCATCAGGGCAGAGAAACCACCGTTGTGCCTGCTTGTCTAGTAAGAGGAAGTGTAACGTCAACAGCACCGCGACCGCTTTCGGCTCGCCATTAATATCACATCGCAGCAAATGCTGTCTGCGTGAAGTTTTAAAAAACTGTAACAACACTTGAAACCAACCATGACTCTCTGTGACTTACCCAAACTGCAGACCGTTTACATCCGCACCTGTGTGTGTGTGTGTGTGTGTGTGTGTGTGTGTGTGTGTGTGTGTGTGTGTGTGTGTGTGTGTGTGTGTGTGTGTGTGTGTGTGTGTGTGTGTGCACGATAATATGCTTAAAGGGGTGATAGAATGCAAAACCGATTTTACCTTGTCATAGTTGAATAACGACAGTTCGTGGGTAAATAGGACATACATAGAAGCTTAAAATCCCATTGACACCCCTTTACTATGAAAATTTCATATTTTGAAACTGCCGCTGAAAACGGGCGAATCTCAACAAAGCTGGAAGCTGACGTAAGCATCCCAAGACCTGTACCTTTGTCACGCCCATGGGTGTATTAAGAGAACGGTCACGCCCCAACATTTACATAGGCTACACAACGGACCTGAGATCAAGTAGTCTTCTGAATCTAGGTTGCGCAGATCTCTGCTATTCCATTACAAAATTAACTTCTGAAACTTTTTTTATGCGAGAAATCAACCATGTAAAGCTCAGATATGGGCCGTTTTACGAAAATTGATGGCTAATTGCAAATTTTGTCCGACTGTGTGTCGGAGTTCAGCGGCCGGTGCTGCCTGGGTTGCTACATCGCCGCCCTGCCTGTCCTCCGTCACAGACCCCGGCCTGCTGTGAGCTTGATTGAGGGCCGGCAGCCCGGTGCTCAATACCCGCGCAAACTCACCCTTTTCTGGGTGACTGGACTATCAAATGCTGCTGCCCTGACAGAGCTCCAGGGCCTGCAGCTCGCTGTTCTCCCTCCCCTCTTCCTGCTAAATGGCCGGCCGGTGAGTTACTGAGAGTGCGGTCAGCGAGCTTGTTACGCCCGCAATCTCTTACCGCAGGTTCCAGTTAATCTTATAATGGATATGTGTGTTGAGTTATTTAAACAAACAATCGGGGAAATAAACGCCTCTTGTCCGCGAGTGTCATTGATAGAGCCACGGTGAGCTGGAGTCCATCAATGAGAGCTAGCTAGACTCCTCCTAACGAGACCTCTGACATTCACAAAAATGCATTCAATTGAAATCCGAAATCGTACAAGTGTTTGCTAAGCTTTGTAAGACCTTGGGGAACCTGTATTATACATGCCGTGACAAAATTCAAACTGTAAATATACTATAGTTATGCCGAAAGTGTAGCTAGCTAGCTGCAATCATTTCCCATCGTATTCAATGGGACACATAGCTAGCTAGCTAGCTAGCTGATCCTCCTAACAGGACCCCTCAGTTCATAAAAATACCTTAAATTCAAATCGGACACAACAGTTAGCTTTGTAAGACCTTGGGGTAGCTCTGATATAAGTGGCATGACGAAATTCAAACTGTAAATATACTATAGTTATGCCGAAAGTGTAGCTAGCTAGATGCGATATTTCCCCATTGTATTGAATGGGACATATAGCTAGCTAGCTAGCTGCTCCTCCTAGCAAGACCCCTCAGTTCATAAAAATAGCTTAAATTCAAATCGGACACAACGTTAGCTTTGTAAGACCTTGGGGTAGCTGTGATATAAGTGGCGTGATGAAATTCAAACTGTAAATATATTATAGTTATGCCGGCAGCCGGCCGCGGAGCCCCGTAGTGCAGTAATCCACAAAGGGTGACTTTGCCCTGGGTATGGAGCCCAGCAGGCTGCCGCTTTCTCGTCAGACTGTGTGGAGCTCCTAAAGTCTGACACGTCTTACCAAATTTGCAATTAGCCATCAATTTTCGTAAAACGGCCCATATTGGAGCTTTATATAGTTGATTTCTCGCATAAAAAAGTCTCAGAAGTGAATTTGGTAACGAAAACAGGGATGCACAAGGCTTAATAAAATATCCCATAAAATGCCCATAAAATATCAACCAGGCCATTTTCAGCCCAACCAATGTTACATACCCCATTAGGAGACCATAAGGAACAGTGTGAAATACCCTATATAATCATTCTGTCACCCCTTTTAAAGAGGCTGAAAGCTGCAAAGTGATGTGTACACTTAGTGGCCACTATTATTATTAGGTACACCTTTACGATCCAATGCAATCCGATACAACAGCCCTGCCATAACATCTATCGTCACTCATAATGTCCAGTTTAGGCATCATTGTCAGAAATCTGTAAATTCAATTATATGTTTATCATTGGCTTGTTTTGTTTGCTAACACTTGGTGCTATGCTCTTTGTATTTGAGCTCCAAACTACAGATAATTACAGGGGCAGGGGGGTTTAAGATAAAAGGTAACATTTTAATGGGGTAGTGGCAGTGTGACTCAATATTAAGCTGCCTCTGGGAAGGTTTGGTGCTTATCTTTGACCTCTTTTGTGTGGAATTTGCATGTTGTTGTGTCCTAACAACACTGTTATCTGGTAGATTGGATTAGTAGACTTGCTGTGTCTTGCAAGGTGTCTACTTTTTATCCAACAAATATCGATTCTTTTATTGAAGAGGAAACAATTAAGCTGGAAGGAAAAATGAAATTAATAAATGAACTAAATTGGAGTTGATTGCCATTTGTGCTCATTTCCTGCATTCCTTGACTGTTTCACACCAGTCTCGATACAATTTATGTGGCTTTCTGTGACCATTTCTGCCCTTTCATCAACTAAACATCTGAACATAGGTATTTACAATGAATTGCCAAGCTCTGCATCAACTCCAATTGTATTGCTGTTGGTACATGTTAACCTTTCACATTGTGTGTTGACTTAAATGGTTTGATGGTTTGGTTGATTAACAGATAGAAATAAGAAGAAATAAGCCTAAAGGCTGTTTTATGGTTCTGTGCAGACTCCACACAGAGCTAGGGCTGTGCAATTAATTGAATTTCGATTTCAATTTTGATTTTGGCTCCCAACGATCACCAAAATAGTATAATCGAGAAAAAATTATTATTTTGCCATGTTCTGTTTTGCAAGAACACTCTTATTTTGTCTAGATTTCTGAATGACACGCGCATGCGCACATCCGCACGTGCACATCCGCCCCTCCCGAAGCCAGTCAGGGAGGCAAGTCGTGTGCTGTGCATATCATCCACTGGAATTTAAAGCTGGAATCTTTACTCAGCGCGAGTAAAGATGGCAGCAGCGTTTGGTGAGCGAAAAAAGGCAAAACCAACTCAGTTGTCGGTTTCAGACTCCCATTCTGACTAGAATCTGAGTAGGACCACGTCAGGCTAGTTTTAAACGGTTCTAAACCGTTCTACAGAGAAGAATGGCGTCACTGTTTTGAGATTTGGCATACATTTGGGCCTTTTTTGAAGAAATGTAAATAGTTTGTCCTTTTTATATGAATTATAATGCTCATTATGTTTATTTTTGCACTGGATGACTCCAAATATGTAGGAGAACTGTTTTAGACAACACACGTTTGTGTAGCATTGCTGTGGGTGTATATCAATAAATATGACATTATTATTTTGATTATTGGCAAAAAGCGTCTGGACTTTTTTTGAAAAAATGTATGTATTTTGTCAACTGTTTTATCCAGTATCAATTCGAAATACTATCGGTCGATTAATCGGTTATCGGCAAATGCGGCCCAACCTAGCTATCGGTATCGGTAAAATCCACTATCGGTCGACCTCTACCTGTTTCACGTAGCGTTACTCTAAGGTAGGGCTGTAGCGATACACTAATCTCACGATACAATACGATACACGATATTCAGCTCACAATACGATATATATCACGATATTCCGCGCACGATACGATTCGATATGATACGATTCGATTAGATATAATTCGATATAATTCGATACACTTGCATCATTTTCTGAAAGATTTAAAGGGGACAGAGTGATTTTGGTGACATCTTGTGAGTGTTCCATTTACTTGGATTTAATTAATTGAACTGAAAACATCAATTACACAATATATGTCTCTGACTGGACAGAGAGTCTACAGCAGGGATCATCAACTACATTTTTTTCAGAATTTTTCTAAGCACTCTGGTGGCCGGACTTTCAAATAAAGAAAATAAAATGAATTTATACCTAATACGCCTATTCTTGTTCGAAATTTTCACTTTCTTACTGAATTAATGCTACTTTTTATTTATTTATTTATTTATTTTTTTACATGTATTAGTGTGAGCAAACTCCTAAAAAACATGGACACTCCATAATGATAACTGGCTCTTTAACTAGAAAAAGATCTCAGACTAGGAGGCAGTTCACTGAGGAGTGATGGTTAAAGTCTGTGATTATGGAAAAATTATTGTAGTATGCAGCATCCTGATTGGTGGAAAATGCTTGCAGAAAGAAAGGCTGTTGTCAGGTAAACATGTCACTGTCAAAGACGCTGAAGGGAAAAGTTGACGTGGAAAAGCCAAAAGCCCAGCTTTAATGATGAATGGACCGATAAGCAGGCTATGCACTCGTCACGTATGCCTCATTTGCAATGAAACGATGTTGTTGCAAAATAATACAACCAGCATCATCATCATCACTTGAACATAACGATCGCGTCATTCACGTGCATATTAAGTAGCTCCAGATTGTTCGCTCTAGCGAAGAGTTTGGTTTGTTCAGCCAGCAGTGAGGTTTACAAGAATTTGTCAAAATTTCCAGATTCCCGGCAACCGACCGGATTAGACTACAAACCGACAGCTTTTGTTTTAGCTTGTTTGTAAAAATTCGCTATTTGCAGAGTAGAGCTGTGTTTGTGTAAAACAGCGCGGTGGACTGAGCAGATTGAAATATCGCTTTCTACATGTTTATGCCGGTCTACACAGGTGATGCATTGATAAGTATTGACTTTCTACTCACGAAGGTTTAATTGTAGCCTATTTACAGAAAAGAGACCAGCGTGAGTTCATCTGCCCCAGAGGCCGTCGATAACTCTGTATCGTTCTCAGTAAGGTGCTGCGTGTTTTAACCTTTAACGCACACACATCTCGGCTCAGCTGTGTGTGTGTTTTAACGCGCACACACATCTCGGCTCAGCTGTGTGTGTGTTTTAACGCTCTTCCGACACCCCGCTCAGCAGTGTGTGTGGAGCTCCGGGCATCGCTGTACAGAATCCGGCATGTGAATAGAGATGTAAATACAGGGGCTGGGTTTTGCTCTAAATGCTTGAAATGATAAATAACAGAACACATTTTTTCTTCTTTACATTTTGTGAATTCATGATTATTCTGCGGGCCAGACTAAAAGCTTTGGCGGCGGGCCGCCAGTTGACGTTGGCTGCTCTACAGCGACACTAGCGGCTGGCTGACCAAATCACTCTTCCTGCAACGTGAACGGGGGTAAACACGGGGGATTTGAATGGGACTTATGTATCGATACACGCGGCTTAAAAATCAATACTTTCTTGGGGGGAAAAATATCGATTTATATCGCAGAATCGATAAAATTGCTCAGCCTTACTCTACGGTACCGTCTATGTGCTGGATTTTTCCTAAGGTTAGCTAGCAAATAAGCCGAGTTGATATTTTGGCACAATGTTTCGTAATGACAGTAGTAGTGGTCATAGTGAGTGAACTTGTGATGTGAGATGCACATTGTGTTAGGTCTGTGGAACTGTTTATTAGCTGTGTAACGTTATGTGTGATATCTGTAAAGCTGAACCGACTCAAAGTAGTAAAACAGATGTTATTCTGATCCAAAGACTCTTTCTGTGAGATAAAGGACACTAACAGATTATACCCTGGACACTATCCATTATATCCAAATGTTAATGAGTAATCGTGTCAAATAATCGTGATTTCAATATTGACCAAAATAATCGTGATTATTATTTTTTCCATAATCGAGCAGCCCTACACAAAGCTTTCGCCGTAGCCTACATAATTGTGTGTGTGTGTGTGTGTGTGTGTGTGTGTGTGTGTGTGTGTGTGTGTGTGTGTGTGTGTGTGGGGGGGGGGAGTGTGTGTGTGTGTGGGGAGTGTGTGTGTGTGTGGGGAGTGAGTAGAGCGAGGGAGAAGTGAGAGAGTGACGGCGATTAGCTTCGGAGCGAGTACCGACTCTAGAGTCATAGTGAGTTAAACAAAGTGTCTCCCCTGTGCTTTCTGACCACGGTAGGAGATCTGTAGCAGGAAAAGTTAACCCACTCCTTGATTTGATTTGTTGTTTATGGAGAAGGAGAACCAGGAAATGAGTCGGGGAGGTGGGGGAATGCAGCGCTACCAAGCCACGGCCGGGCGACGTGCGTCACTGCAACGTGTAGTTACAGGCTACGGCGTAGACGCAGAGGGGTCTGCGGGGGTACGCCGTCGATTCTACGCAGAAGCATAAAAAGGCCTTAAGATGTAAGGTAAAACTGAATTTGAAAATACCTTTTTAAAAATGCTCCTTGCATGTTTAAACTGTTTTTAATTATTGTTAAAGGGTTTAAAATGTAACTTAAACTGAAGAACCGTTGCGAAAAAGGAAATTCCCCAAAGATATACAGACACCCACTGCTTCTAACTAAACAAAAAAAGTAGATATCATATTTAATTAGGCCTATTATTGTGTGTGTGTGTGTGTGTGTGTGTGTGTCTAAAGAGTTCCAAACTGATTACATCTACTGAAAAACTTTGTGATGCATGAACCCGACACTTGGTTTATCTGATAGGATTAAATTTCAATGCAGCAGTTTAATTTCTGTATCTGCAAGCTTTTGATTTGTATCTGCCTTTGAAATCCATCTTTTAATAACAATTTTGTGTCATTCAGGGCCAGAAAATATATGAAGCTGCTGTGTTAAATCCCTCTGCTGCTGTGGAAATGCACTGTATTATGGGTGAAATATAGAAAGACATTTTAAAAATGCACATTTCTCATATCTAGCCCAAACCCACATTACTCCATCATTTTGCCGCAGCTGCTATAGTGTTACAAATTATAAAATCACTGGAGTAAATTAAAGTAGCAAGTAACTAGCCTTTAACTCCACACTCTGTTGTGACATTATGCTTCATTGGCCAACAGTCGCCAATGATAATGGTACGTAACTAATATGCAGTGCATCATTGGGTAGGCTGTGTAGCCAGGAGGCAGTGGCAGTCTCATTAATATTAAGCTTTAATTAATCATCTAGTCTGTTTATTACAAGTGTCATGATGTGCCTGGGTGTAACCCCTGCACATTTACACATTGTCAACATGACAATACACCCTGATGGCTATCTTTGGTTATGATCTAGACATCAAGACAGCGTGTAATTCGTCAGGAAAGGTGGGTTTAAACTTGGAAGCTGTCATGGAGCCCAATTCTTACCACAGAAATTCTGACCGAGTGCCTGAGGGTCTGGTCCCTTTCATTATAATAGACAGCAGAGAAGATTTGGTTTCTGTCGCAGTCACCAGGCAGCTGCAATCAGGAGCGCGGCTCTCTCACGCTCATGCCCAGTAATTAGAAACAGGGAGGATGGAGGGCTTGCATTTAACCTTCACATCCCCTTGTTTTATTAGAAGTGAATTTTCACATCCTATTTGTGTAATCCTCCTGCACAATGCATGTCTTGCACTTTCCCTTTTGTGGTCAAGGTCCTCTTTACAAACACAATTTGTGCACTTTCTCATTCCGCTTATGTTTATCAAAAATACTTTGCAAATGGAGTTCAGGATAATGAATTGTGAGGTGTTTGCTCCTTATCCACACCACAACTAATTTTGTATGCCAACTGGGATGCTTGGCTTGCTGCCCTTCACTGCGTGCACCGAGGGAATCCCAAATTCCTGTCGTAAAAGCACAGGAAGCTGTGACCTCTTTTGAAAGACTATGAATCATCCTGTTATCTCCATCTCTTTGGCGGCAGGGACTCTCATTCCAACATATCGCTGTCGAGTCAGGGCTTGGTAAATGAAGTGGAAAGGCAGTAGTAATGACATTGCAATGGCATTTTCAGAATCGAATTGGGAAATTTAATTTGCAAGGCCTCAGATGTGCAAACAACATTGTGTATCAAACTTAAGACCAAGTCGATGCAGGATGGATGGAGCTCAAGTCAAACGGTAGCAGGATAGAAAGACCTGTTCAGTAATGCTTTTTTCAACAGTGGAGTCCCAGGCAGGGGTTATGAAGAGCAGACTGTCATTAGCATGCCCTATGTGTGTCAAGTCAAGTTACCTCTTTGCCTTGCTGCTGCGACTCCAAACAACCAGCCCTTCAAGTCAGCTGATTAAATGCAGCAAATTCCTGTGTTGGCTGATCTCCTCTTTGTTGGTGGTGAAACCTTGAATCAAATTCACACTGAAAATATCATTCTTGGGATTCCCATTTAATATTCACCATATTTTGACTCACCAGGGATTTTATTAATCTAGAAACTCATAGGGTTAAACGGTAAATTTGAAATATCGTTGCATATTAAGGTGGTAAACTGTTTTCAGGGCAACGCAACAGCTCACTTAAAATTCATTTGAGTTAGCATATCCACCCTGTAGCCTCATGCACAGATTTGACTGTTTCACTTTGATTGGTTTTATTCTTTCTGGCATGCACATGTTCTGTATCTGTCCCCCACATTCCTCTGGACAGAAAATGATTTAGACCACTGCATGTCTACGAATAAGCAAACAGTCACTGGTAGAATTTGTTATTTTAGGCGTGCGAGAATGGTTTGCAGAGTTTGAGTTCTTTTTTTCTTTTTTTTATAGCATTTCATTATAACATTAATCCTGTTGTCCAATTATTCAGGTGAGACCTCACAAACATGGAGGACATTTGATTGATAAATGGAGGAATTTGTGCTCCCCTTTTTAATCCGAGTACAGGAACTGAATGAGTTTCAAAGGTCACTTCTCTGCCTCAGACAGACATGATAGATATGTCACTTCTGTATATGTTTGTCGTGGCTAGGACCGGAATTTATACAAGTGTCACACTACACATTAGTCCTGAATCCTATAGCATGACATTTTTCTTAAAGTAAGGCACTGTAATAATTTATATTTGATAGTTTTAGTGTAGAATAGTTGCAGTGGTGACGAGGGAGATACCTAATTGCAACTTTACTACTCAGATAAATAAATAGTGTTTTTGACCTTTTTTTTGGCCTGGCAATCATACTTTATCAAGGCTAAGCTGTTACTTACAGTTTTTAGGTGATCTGCCAAAGTCGTCCTTTGGTATAGCCCATTAGGCACTTGACTATTTGGTTGTCATCTTCGCAAATTGTAAAATGATTCCAGACACTTCATGTTTTTAGTGTCTTGCATGCTGATAGTTGCAGCCGAGTTAGCCTCATGTGGTCAAACTTTCAGTTTTGGTGCTGGTAATGTTAGGGATAAAGTGAGGCAGGCCGAGACATGTTTTTCTGTCTGATTGTTTTCATACATGCACCCAAGGGAAGGACACGGTTAATCATGGGCATTGTTCACATGATGGCATTATGCCAAATAGAATTCTTCAGCAAAAAATAGGTTTAAGCTGGCCCTCTGCCAAAACACAAAGTAAATCTTGCATGTGCCAAATTACAATGTTATCCAAGCTGGATTTGATATGCTTATGCTGTGTAAAGATGGCTAATTATGGCTGTTATAGACAAATTATAAGATTCTGTATTAAGAGGGTGCTGCATAATGTACTGTAAAATCTACAATATAGGATAGGTTGGATTTCCAACTGTTAATGACTGTGACATTTCTAAAGGTCTTGTAAAATAGGGCACATTGCCTGCCTTTGAAAGAGGAGATGGGACACCTGGTGGTCCAGAGCTGGCCAGGGGCCCAAGAGACGGAGAAAAGGCTAACCTTCTAAAATAAAATGAGATTAGGTCATTCATCCTTGTCTCAGCATTTCCATTGTACTGTTTTGTGCAGAGAAGAGATGAAATCACAGCAATCTGAGGGCCTCTTGCACAAAACCTTAACTCTAAAATTCGGTTCCATGCTGCCCATCTACAGCATACAGTATAGCACACATACATATCAGCCCCTTTCACACAGTGATTTCACAAAAGCGCCGCAATGAAGGTCTGCCGGCTTTATGTATTCACGCAAAACCAGTGTGTGATTTCACACAGCATGCTGGCATTTTGCGAGCAACAAAGGCATGACGTTTAACACAACAGCGTCTGCATCTAGTGTGTGTGAGCCGATCTTCACCTTTTTAATCAACCACTTGAACCCGAACGGACCCACAAACCGCAAACTTTATGAACTCTATGCGTTACAGTAGCACAATTATCAGTAGAGAGGACAGGGACGGCCGCAGCGTGTGTGTGTGTGTGAGAAAAAGAGCGAGTGTAAGAGAAGGTGGGCAATGTTTCTGTAAGTTAATAAGAAATGTGTCCATTCACCACTTTTTGACCCACCTGTGGGTCGACTCATGCGTCCCTACTGTATAGTCCCACCATGCCGGCTGTCCCTTTCACACAGACGTCGGTTCTGCTCGGTTACGGCTCGGTGACTACCTCTGCTGCCAGCTTAAAGACGTAGTACTGTAATTCTGCCCCCTTTCGTCTTCGTAACTTTCACACAGATGGCGAGGCGACTTAAAGGCACATCAGTCCTGCCTTGAACAGGCTTTGTGAAAGGGCCTATGGTGTAGCAGAATATTGGAAAGACTTACTGTACATAACAGTTTGCCATGGTGTGGTGCTCTTTCCTGGCGTTCATTTGCTCTAGTCATCTCATGCAGTGCAAGGTCAATCCTTATCTCAGTAGCATATTAATTTAGTGAAGTCATTGTGTTCAGAAAAATATTTAGAAGGCATTTCAGACTTTCCTTTAAGTCCTCGGTCAGGATTTGATTTCTATACGCATGACACATTGCCTATAGTTAACATTATCTTTCAACTGTTGTCATCCTTGAAGCCACTGCATTAATCAGCAGTTTAGATTTCTTAGAATATGTGCAGGATTTCTTGAAGTGATAATTTATTCTCCATAAGGCTCACGATCCCCATCTTGTGCAGACCAACCAGAATCATTTTGTGTTCCTTTTTGACTTAATATTCATGTTTCTTTACTTTGATCAGCTGGCTGTCAGTGGGAAATAACTCATGACGGGGTGCTGCTAATCCCTCAGAATCAGTGTTTGCCGTGACTAGGATTCTCTAGAAGTGAATATTCATAGTATGTAAATGAATAACTACACTGTGTTCAAATAAAGCACCTGACACCAGACTACAAATTTAAGATATTTAAATTTTTCAGTCCTGGCTTGCATTTAATTCCCGAACATGTCATTCAGTGACTGCTGCTATAATGATCACCTTGCTCAATATCCCACAGGCGGTGAAGTCAGCGACCAGCAAATTGAGACTTTTCTCAGGCTTTTGATTGTCCTTAACGTTTTATGTCTCACTTTTTACTCTGCTGTGTTTTTGTCATTTTATTGTACATTTTTAAACGTGCTTTATAAATAACTTGATTTGATAAAATAATACCAGAATAAAAATGTCAACATGTAACACACGCAAATGTTGCTATAATGTTCTCCATATCAGCACACTTGTTGCTCAGTAATACCATGTTTCTCATTGTGGATATTGAAGTTGCAGATTCTATACTTTTATAGTTTTTTCAATTGGTGTTAGACTGCCTTTTCGTTTTACATCATTATTACTTACTGTTTGACCCTGCGAAATAATCTGAGAAGTAATTCGGAGTTCAGTGACCAGGGCATGAGAAGGAACCAAATATAGCAAGCATAATATACGTAATTTAAGTGACAAACGAAAACTTTCTAAACATTTAAACTTGCAATGCTGCCTTTATTTTCAGAGTTGCATTGAAAGGGTATCTTTTGTAAATTCACTACTGACATTTTTCAAACTACCTTATTAATGCTTTCAAGATGCCAATGAAAACTTAAACAGAGAAAACAGCATTTGATTCCCAAACTTTGTACTTTGAGAGAACCAAAATAGCTGCAGGGAGTCAGAGCCCTGGTCTACATCGGTGAGTCAGAGGCATTACAGCCTCCAGTTTTAGACCTCATGTCATTCCCATTTAATATTTTCATTAAAGTGATTTTACACGGAACACGTTTATGAAACTCATGTCATTGTTGTAACAAATTTAACTCTCTGCCCCGAGGGAATTAAATGAGCGATGTTAACTTTTGGTGTGATAAAGACAGATCCCCCAACTCAGGACATACTTCTTTTCATGAGGACACCTTCATCCCGAAATAGAATAAGCTGTTTTATCATGCTTTAGTGGTGCTTAAATAGTAAAACAATAATGAAGTTAGGGCTCTCTGGTGCACATCCGACATCTCTTTCTCTATTCTCTTTACATCTTCACATCACAACCTACTGTTAATGCCCACGGCATGTCCCCGGCTGGAGCATCAAACGCTGGGTTCTGAGTTGGGACCGGTCGAGTCAGCAAGGGAAGTTCGTAGACACTGAAACCCTGTAATATGATCTTGACAATCGACACTTTGCTCAGTTTTTTCGGGGGCTACAATCAGTAGTTATCGCCTCCTTGCCTTGTGCAATGTTGTGGGTGTTTTGATTTTAGTCATTTCTTTATTCTCATTTGACATGGTGTGGGTGTGCCTCTACCCTGAAGAAGAAGTTTAGCCAACATTATTCAGAAAAGTTTTCCATTTAGTAATTGGGTTCCTTTTGCAAAAAAGGTCATTTAATTAACAAGAGAACTTATTTAACAAATGCTAGCTTTTCACAGACTGGCATCATAGCAACCACATTTGTTTTCCAAAGGTTAAACCTGGCCGTTAATGAGCAACAGCCATGCAGAATCAAAGGAGTATCTGTGGGAGCTTTTCTTCAACCGCCCATGCCTTTATCTAGTTAAAAAGACAGAAATGAAAAATGAAATGGAAATCACGTCAAAACAGCTACCACATAATCCGACCTTTGCACTTTGGTAAGACCCACAGTGAGGTAACTCCCGAGGGAAGCCGTTCTGGGGTCGCTGAAAAGTGCTTTTTTCAGTGTAATCAAGACTGACGGTGAGTCGGTGTCTGTCGGGAAAAGTAGGTTCTGTTGTGTTTATTTATAGCATCAGAGACCTGCCAATTGGTAGAGAGTGCACTCGAGGCAACATACTTTGAGTATTCATCTTTAAAAAATCAAAATCTCCACCACTGATGTAGAAAAGAAAAAAAAAAAGAGTAGAAGAGATCAAAAATTTGATGATGCTGCCATGTTTATTGATGTATATGTGCATGCTGCTAATATAGGTACTGATTTTAATATTTTTAACTATATTTTGTTCCACCTCATGTTATGCATTCTATGTATTCTATTTCATCTTAATGTCTATTTTCCCTTATTGTGAAGCACTTTGGGCTGCATTTCTTGTATGAAAGGTCCTTTACAAATAAAGTTTATTATTATTATTATTATTATTATTATGATATGTGGTGCCCTAATTCAGTGTTTTGTTCCTTTACTGTAGGGTCACACCAAAGTTTAAAATAGAGGGCGACCGATTAATCGGCCGATTTTTGGGCATTTTTTACATAATCAGCATCGGCCAATATCAAGCCGATTAATAGGCAGGCACATCTGCGGGCAGCCTGGTGTTGTTGTTCTGGAACACGTGTTCGACGCGCGCTGCCCCTAGAGTCAATTACCAGCAGAGTGAGCAGACCTCATCCAGTGCCTAAGGAAGGAGCTGTTCCTCCACCTCCAATCCAATCCACCTTTATTTATAAAGCACTTTAAAAACAACACTGTTGACCAAAGTGCTGAACACAGTCTATGAATAAACAATAACATACAACAGAGGCACAACACAATATTAATAAAACAATAAAAATAAATACAGCAATACAAAACTCAAAGTCAACCCTCAAACTGAGTTAAAAGCCAAAGAAAATAAATGAGTTTTAAGACGAGATTTAAAAACAGCAAGAGACTCAGTCAGTCTGATGTGCAAAGGCAGCTCATTCCAGAGTCTCGGAGCTGCCACGGGAAACCCCAACGGTCACCTCTGGATTTACGTTTAGTCTTGGGGACGACCAGTAGTGCCTGGTCAGCCGACCGGAGCAGACGAAGAGGGTGTAGGGCACGAGCAGATTAGACAGGTACTGGGGGGCCAGGCCATGCAGACATTTAAAAACAAATAACAGAATTTTAAAATCAGTGCGAAAGTGCACAGGGAGCCAGTGGAGTGATTGGAGGATGGGTGTAATATGGTCAAATTTTCTAGTTCCAGTTAAAAGACGAGCAGCTGCATTTTGGACTAGCTGTAATCGTGCCATATTAGATTTGCTAATACCAATGTAAAGTGCATTGCAATAATCTAAACGAGTGGTGATAAAAGCATGGATTAAAATTTCAAAATCATGTCTAGATAGAACCGGTTTTACTTTGGCTAATTGCCTCAGCTGGAAGAAGCCGGTCTTCACCACTGCACCAATCTGTGCGTCGAGTTTTAAACGACCGTCCAACCTGACACCCAGGTTTGTAACCACAGGGCTGATGTGTCCGGTTAGACAACCTACGTCAACAGGAACCGCAGCAGCCGAGTCACTAGGAGCAATTAACACAAACTCAGTTTTGCTCTCATTTAAATACAAAAAATTCATAGCCATCCATGCTTTCACTTCATTTAGACACTCTAAAAGAGTTATTGACCGACTTAGCGGTACATATATTTGGCAGTCGTCAGCATAAAAATGGAACGAAACATTATGACTTCTGAGGATTGACCCAAGAGGCAGCAGGTACATTGAAAAAAGTAGCGGCCCAAGGACAGACCCTTGAGGAACACCGCATGACAGAGGAGCCGTAAGGACACAGCATCACCAACCTGAACTGAAAAGCTTCTGCCTTCCAAATAGGACCTAATCCAGGCTAAGGCCAACCCCTTAATGCCCACACAGTTCTCTAGTCGAGACAATAAGATTTGGTGGTCGACTGTATCGAACGCAGCCGTAAGGTCCAATAGCAGCAGAGCAACAGTATCACCAGAGTCTGAAGTTAAAAAAATGTCGTTAAAAACCCTCAGCAGAGCTGTCTCAGTGCTGTGGGCTGACTTAAACCCTGATTGGAAAATTTCAGTTATACAATTGTCATTCAAAAATGTCCTCAGCTGCAAATAAACAGCTTTCTCCATAATTTTGGAAAGCAAAGGGAGCTTAGAGATAGGCCGGTAGTTTGAGAGTTCAAGTCGGTCCAGACCAGGTTTCTTTAACAAGGGTTGAACAACTGCGTGTTTAAAACTCATAGGTACGACTCCAGTAAGTAAACTGACATTAACAATATCAAGTAGGCAGGGCGCCACTGTAGGAAAAACCTCTTTAAAAAGACGTGGGGGAATCAAATCATTGGGGGAGCCAGTGATCTTCATTTGACCAATAATTATTTCTAAAAAAGGCAAACTAACAGGCTCAAACTGGTTCAAAACAGCAGAACAGGTTACAGAAATGCCAAGGTCATACAAAGGTGGACCAATAAGGGCCCTAATGCTCTCCACCTTGTGGATAAAGAAGTGAAGAAACTCCTCACACACCGTTGATGGGTTATCCAAACACTGGAGTTGTGGGACATTAAGAATAGTTTTGAGGGCATTAAAAAGAACTCGAGGATTATGACCATTAGAAGAAATAATGTTAGAAACATGCTTGGTCTTTTCAGCTTTTACAATTTTTTGATAAGAACGCCAACTCTCTCTAAGTATCTGAAATGATACTTGCAGTTTATCACTCTTCCACTTTCTTTCCGCCCTTCTGCACTCACGTCTGGCAGTGCGGGTGACATCATTCAGCCAAGGATCAGGTCTAAGTTTGGACAGCCTAGTTTTTACGGGGGCTACTGTATCTAATGCTGCTTGACAAGCAGCATTAAAACCAGCGCACAGATCTTCAACAATTGTGTTAGACCCAAGAGAGACACGATCTAGATTAAAAATAGAGGAAAAATGAGCAGCAGTGGAAGGGTTAACTATTCTACCACGGCGCACAGGAGCACACGGTTTAACCACAACACAGGAGAGGGAGATTTCAAATACCACAGGCATATGATCAGAGAAGAAAGCATCACAAATTTCAAGATTAGAAACAGTTAAGCCATGAGTTAAAACCAAATCAAGAGTGTGCCCACGTTCCTGCGTGGGACCAGATACACACTGTACAAGATTAAAACACTCAATGATATCCAAAAAGGCTCTTGCCATTGGCTTTTCAGGACAGCACACGTGGATGTTAAAATCCCCTACAATAAGGAGGCAGTCATACATTGGCACTAACTCAGCCAAAAATTGAGAAAAGTCATTGATGAAATCCTTGTTGTATTTGGGTGGCCTATATACGAGGGCGCACAGCACTGGAGATGCACCGCTCAGTTCGAACAAATTCACCTCAAAGCTGGCGTAGGATACAGCGAGTGCGAGCTGTTTACACTTAAATTTTGTTTTATAGACCGTGGCCAGTCCTCCTCCACGACCTGACGTCCTCGGGGAGTTAAAGTACAAACAGTCAAACGGTAGAAGTTCACAAAGAGCAGTCGACTCACCCACAGGAATCCACGTTTCCGTTACGCAGAGAAAATCCAGATCACGCGACTCAAAGAAATCCTTCAAGATAAAAGTTTTGTTTGCTAGCGATCTAGCATTCACCAGGGCAAACCTAGCTGGATCCGGGGATTTTGCAGCCAGTGTAATCCGAGCAAGCGCCCGGAGATTCTGGTGATTCCCCCCCCACCAGCGCAGCGGTGAGGAGCCTGAACACGACGCAAGCGAGAACCCCTTCAAGCCAGCCACTGGAACCAGGCAAGAGTCGATCGGGTCCGCAGAACGCCATGACACGAGTCGATGAAAATCTGAACGGAGTTCAGGCACAGTCATGGTGGAGGACGCCCAGCCTGGTCCTCAGTTTCACCAGCCAACCACCACGTTTTCCCGCTCTGTCGGCGCGCTCTGCGCAAAGGTGGAATTAAACCGCCGCGCGAAGGTGAGCTGGTATTCCCGTGAAAAACGGAGGACAGAAGGTTTTTGGCCATCATGCTCAAATGGCACCGAAGTTTGTAATCAAGGGTCTAAGGTCTAGGAGTATTTGGCGATCATAGACCAGTAGTGAGTTGACATTTGCAATAATAATTGACAAAAATAACATATATACAAACAGAGTGCGCAAGACAGACGGCAGGCCATAGACAGCGCCATCTTGATGGGTATCGTATGCTCATGTATGAGAGGTCGAAGAAACGGTAAGGATTATATTCTTATGTCCTATATATTTAATGAAAAACGTATCACATGTTACTGCCAACTTCGAGAAAAAACATGAATAGGCGACATGACTACGGCTACTTTGGATATTGATAGCTGTCATGTCATGCTGTCATGTCACAATAATTAAGCTAGAATTTTGCAATCACAGACAGTGGATCTGAGACTTATTATTGGTTCTGTTTGTGTGTCTATATTTGAGAGGGTTGTCAACTCAATGCAGAGAAAGAAGTTGTAGTTAAAGAGACCACCGCACCATAGGCTAGAAGGACTGGCTTAGCTTTGCTAGCGTCGTTGCTAGGGTTGGTACAGAGTAGACCCGGTGCTAATATGGCACCTGTGCCTTAACGACCCGTATCTACCGGACCGAATAGCAACGCGGATTTCTGTTCCTCATTTCGGCGCCACTGATATGCCTGCGTTGCTCTCTGATGCTCCGAAAACGAATGTTAGAATAACAAAAACATCGCAGCATGTGACACTAGTTAACATTACACTCGTCAGCAGCTAACGTTAGCCTACCGTTAGATAGCAGATGGATTAAACACGATTAAAATGCTGACAGCTAAACGGTGTAAAGTGTGATTTATTTCACCGTATAGGATCCAACAGCATGTTAAGCAGCGTACAGCTGCCGTTGTCTACTTGTCTGAAGAACAACACAGACGGTGCGTCGCGGTGCATTCAAAGTTGTTGTAAAATACCCTTTGCCTAGGTGGTTGTTTTTGTCGTTCAACAGGTGGTTGTTTTTGTCGTCAACAGCAATTTACTAGTGAAATACGTTATTGTTATAAGTTATAGTTATTACATTATTATTAAATCATTTAATTTTGACCATATGGCCTAAAGTTGTTTTTCCCCCTTTTGCGATAATTAGGTTTTGTCCATTTGGTTTTGTCTGTCAACAAACAAACCAAAAATACATGTTTCAGGATAGTTTTTGGGAAGATGATAGAAAAGTTTTTAGCCTTGTATCACTTACAATGCACTGAATTATTAGCTGATTTGTAAAAGAAATGTTAGATTTTATATCTATACCTATCTATAAAATGACTTGAAGAAGATACTATACAAAAATACTAACTTAACCTTGTATTTTCCCCCTTTTTTAGTCATTAAGTCTGATGGCTGAAAAGAAAACCACCCCCTTATGGCAGCACTTCACCCAGCCAACACCAAAATAAAGAAATGCTGCTGGTTGCTACTGTGTGTCAGCACTACTATTGTTAAAATGGTCAATTTATTTTATTGTTCTCAGATGTTTGATAAATGCTGCTAAGTGCACTAAACTTTATTTTTTCATTGAAAAGTTTATTTAACAAAGTTATTTAAACAATATATGTTTTTACATTATACATGTTTAATGTAAGTATACAAGTGCAGATTGGTGTTCAAGTGTTCAATAAATGTTTTTGTTGAGAAATGTTGTGTATCTTAAGTACTTATTAGTGTTAAATTTTATCTTTCAAATAGAGGTTAAAAACAAGCAAATATCAGCCAAAAATAATCGGCAGCATATATCGGACATCGGCCGACAATTTGCAAAACGATTAGTATCAATTCTTCTACATAAATGTAGGAGGCTCATTAATGTGAATGTCAACATCAATTTCACTGCAGTTGCTGTTGAGTTATTAGCATTGTAGACATGAGCAATTTAAATTATGAATAACCATTAACTTCATAGTCTAAATCCTATGTAAAAAGCCATTCTAACAGGGTGATTTAGATAAATGTATACATGCATTAGGAATTCTGCTTTTACTTGTGCATTTTAATCTTAATGCAACCACATCAGATGCAGTTAATTGAATATTTACCTCTATTATAAACTGCATGTTAAAATACAGGTTATACAGTAGTAATGGATGTGACCATATTTTTAAGTGTGATGTCTGTAATTTGTAATAAGAATGGTTAGTTTATTTACCAAACTGCACACAATGGAATATTTAACATCCAGTCCTGGGCCCACCATGTTGGAATCGTTGAGGGTGGCCAGGCTATGGCGATATTTACCTTTCTGATAAAAACCGGCGTAACCTGGACTGTAAAAATAAACCTTTCCTGTCAAGTTTCTCATTACTACATCACCCTTTAAAGCCCGCTATGGATACAGAACCAAAGGAAGAACGATAGCTTTTGGTAGCAGCATCTGCAGAGCCTGATAAGCTGAGTCCAGGTGGTGTTAGTGAATCAAGACCCTTGACTATCTCCATAAGCCCTGTTGCAGTGGCCGGTTCCTAGATGTTGGTCCGGATAAGCTCTGGCCCACACATCATTTACAGCTTTCAGGAAAAGGATAACCAAAAGGATAAAGGAAGGAAATCAGTTATGACACATGTTCTACGGGTCACCACACCTTGACAGTGAGACCCCAGACCTCCCCCTTCTTTCAGCTGCTTTGTATCCTGCTTTAAAATGTGGCACGCAGCCGGAGTCTTCTTGGCTCTGCAACTGCACCATGCCCTCTAGCAGGTGTGATGATAGGACAGTGTAAGACAGGATTTTCACACACCTCAAATACTAGTTTGTTGACAGTATGACACAGGGTTGGGGGTCTAACAGGGGGGTCTAACACGGTAAGCCTTAGGCTCGAATATGAATAACCAGCTGTTTGTGGCTAAAATGAACCCATGTCCTTGTTTTAGCAAGCAACATTTGTAATAGTGTATGGCATTATAAACTTGATAAATCAAATTACAGTTTTTCTCAGTTTATTTTCTCTCAATTACATCCCCCCTTAGAAATGACATTCATATACTAAATAAAAAAACGGAATTGTTCTCTGTTTGAGGAAGTGCTACGTTCTTGTACCACACAGTTGAAGGAGGGTGGTTGGAGTCAATAGAGCGCATATGATGCAAAGAACTTTAAAGTGCCCATATTATGAAAAAATCTCTTTTTCTGGGATTTGGGGTGTTATGTTCTGTCTCTGGTGCTTCTACATGCATACAAACTTTAAAAAAAAAATCCATCCATGCTGTTTTGAGTGAGATACGGTTTCTGAATGTGTCCTGCTTTCAGTCTCCGGGTGAGCTGTTCACAATCTGCAGGGCTTTCTAGGTCACTACCCGAAACGAGGGGCCTAGGGGGCTAACCGTTAGCCTGCTAGCTCGTTCTCAATGGCAAACCACTACTACAACTAGGGTTTGGTACCGGGCGAGTGGGTGACTGTCCGAAGGAAGCGTAGCGTTAGATCTAAACTAGGCACATGATGATGGTCGCTCTAAATCGGAGCATCTTCGCCTCTCTAACAGTTTCTCCCTACTCAGTGATACACCCGCTGAGAAGCCAATTCTGGTTATTGGGAGCTCTATACTGCGACATGTGAAGCGGCGGCCCCAGCGGCTGCGGTCATATGTGTCCCCGAGGCTAGAGCGGGCGATATAGAATCCCATCTAAAGCTGCTGGCTAAAAAGAACCGTAAATACAGTAAGATCATACTTCACGTAGGTGGTAATGGTCGTAAATCGGAGATCACAAAAATTAATGTTGAGTCACTTTGTGCATACGCAAAGACAATGTCGGACTCAGTAGTGTTCTCTGGACCCCTCCCAAACCTGACCAGTGATGAAATGTATAGCCGTACGTCATCCTTCCACCGCTGGTTGTCGGGGTGGTGCCCAGCTAATGATGTGGGCTATGTGAATAACTGGAGGGCCTTCTGGGGAAAGCCTGGTCTAAATTTGGAGAGACTGCATTCATCCCACCTGGGACGGAGCCGCTCTCATATCAAAAAATCTGACTGAGTCTATTATTGGTCATAAACTATGACAACCCAAGTTTGATAATTGGTAATCAGAGGTGCAGTGCTATGCGCCCCTCTGTGCTTCCATTGGAGCAGTCGCCCATTCATAGTCTAATAAGCACGGTGTCTGTCCCCCGGCTCAGATCGGTTAAATCAAAGGTAAACAAAAGTTGCGCTATACTTAACAACCTAATTTGAATTAAAACGACTGCAACGATAGAACAAAATAGGAAAATTAGATGTGGACTATTAAATATTAGATCTCTGTCTTCTAAAACAGTATTGGTAAACGATTTGATATCAGATAATAAAATTGATTTATTTTGTCTTACTGAAACCTGGCTGGGCCATGAAGAATATGTCAGTCTAAATGAAGCCACTCCTCCCAGTCATATTAATACTCAAATTCCTAGAGGCTCAGGCCGAGGAGGGGGAGTTGCAGCCATCTTTGATTCAAGCCTGTTAATTAATCCTAAACCTAAACTAAATTATAACTCGTTTGAGATTCTTATTCTTAATCTTCAACATCCAAAATGGAAAACATTACAGCCAATTATATTCGTTGTTATTTACAGGGCTCCAGGTCCGTATTCTGAATTTTTATCTGAATTCTCAGAGTTTTTATCATGTTTAGTCCTTAAATCAGACAAAGTACTTATTGTAGGTGATTTTAATATCCATGTGGACGTTGACAATGATAGCCTTAGCACTGCTTTCAACTCATTATTGGATTCAGTCGGTTTCAGTCAGAGTGTGCACAAGGCGACGCACTGTTTTAACCACACCCTTGACCTTGTGCTGGCATATGGTTGAAATTGAGGATTTAATAATATTTCCGCAGAATTCGGTATTATCAGATCATTCTTTAATTACTTTCAAATTCTTACTACCTGACTATACTAAATTAGATAAAAGCTTCTACACTAGATGCCTATCTGACAGTGCTATAGCTAAATTTATGGAAGAGATTCCAACAGCATTTGACTCTTTGTCATGCCTTAACATAACAGAGGACCTTTATGTTAACCTCAGTCCCTCCCAAATTGATACATTTGTAGACGGTGCTACAACCTGCCTACGGACGACCTTAGACTCTGTTGCTCCCCTCAAAATGAAGATGATTAAGCAAAGGAAACTAGCACCATGGTATAACTCCCAAATTAAAACAAATCTCGCGAAACCTCGAAAGTAAATGGCGTTCCACCAAAGTGGAAGAATCTCATTTGGATTGGCAAGAAAGTCTCAAAACCTATAGGAAGGCCCTAAGAAAGGCCAGATCAGACTATTACTCATCACTAATAGAAGAAAATAAGAACAACCCAAGGTTTCTCTTCAGCACTATAGCCAGGCTGACAGATAGTCACAGCTCTACTGAGCCATCTATTCCTCTAGCTCTGAGTGGTGGTGACTTCATGAGCTTCTTTAATGATAAAATTATAACAATTAGAGATAAAATCTATCACCTTTTGCCCTCAACTTCTAACGGTTCACCTTTAAACGCAGGACCGCTTGAAAGAACGACTATTCCCGACATATACTTAGACTGCTTTTATCCTATAGACCTTAAACAATTAATGTTAAAGATATCCTCAGCTAAGCCATCTACCTGTCTCTTAGATCCCATCCCAATGAGACTACTCAAAGAAGCGTTACCCGTGGTTAACCCTTCATTATTAGATATGATCAATATGTCCTTATTAACAGGTTATGTACCACAATCATTTAAAATAGCTGTGATAAAACCTCTTCTGAAAAAAACCACCCTCGATCCTGAGGTCTTAGCAAACTATAGACCTATATCTAACCTTCCCTTTCTATCCAAGATCCTTGAGAAGGTAGTTGCTAATCAGTTATGTGATTTTCTACATAGCAATAGCTTATTTGATGACTTTCAATAAGGATTTAGAAAGAATCATAGCACCGAGACGGCACTGGTGAAAATTACTAACGACCTTCTAACTACTGCAGAAAAAGGACTTGTCTCCATTCTTGTTTTACTACATCTTAGTGCTGCATTTGACACTATTGACCATACCATCCTGTTACAGAGACTGGAACACTTAGGCATTAAAGGAATCGCACTAAGCTGGTTTAAGTCCTATTTCTCTGAGCGATCCCAATTTGTTAACATTAACGATAAACCCTCCAAGCATGCTAAAGTTAGCGATGGCGTTCCTCAATGCTCAGTGCTTGGACCAATTCTATTCTCCTTATATATGCTTCCTCTAGATAATATTATCAGAGAATTTTTATCAATTAGCCAGACGAAAGTGGTCAGTTAGCTAAACTTCAAGCGTGTATTAAAGATATAAAATCCTGGATGACCCACAATTTCCTGATGTTAAACTCAAACAAAACTGAAGTTATTGTGATGGGACCAACGCACCTCCGAACTTCATTATCTAAAGATATAGCTACTCTGGATGGTATTGCCCTGGCTTCGCTCTCCCCTCTTTCCCCCATCCCCATGTTGGAGTTCACTGACCAGATGAAGCAGCTGGTAAATGCTGGAACCAAGTATGCCCCCCTTCCTTCTCCCATCGTAAAACGCCAGGTACCTCTGCCCCCTCAACGACGGCAGTTAACTCCTTCTCCCCAAACTGATAAGGATACTTGTGTGCAAAAGGCAACAAGCATTAACTGATATGGGCCGGGTCCAGGCTGCATGCCTAGTAGCACTCATGACTCTTTCCAAGACAAGCCTGGGCCCTGCATTAGATTCTTCCACAATTTATGTTGTGATAGGTAATAGAAAAGAATGGCGAATAAGCACGTGACTGCAAACTTTGCAAATTTAGCATCCATTCCTCGCGCCACAGTCTGTCCCAAAAATGAAAACGCACTAACACTAGCCCTACTAAACGTTAGGTCTTTGGCAGGAAAGTCATTTTTAATCAATGATTTTATTATCAAGCACAATCTTGATTTTATGTTTTTAACTGAAACCTGGTTGGACCATAATAACAGTGCTTCTGTTCTCATTGAGTCAGCCCCCCCGAACTTTAGTTTTATGAGTGAGAATAGAGTGAATAAGAAAGGATGTGGAGTCGCCATTTTGTTTAATGACTCATTCCAATGTATGCAATTATCTTACGGAAATTTTGCTTCTTTTGAATATGTGGCTCTTCAGCTAAGATCCTCCCCTCAAGCTCTACTTCTAAATATCTACAGGCCACCTAAATACTGTGCATCCTTCTTTGATGACTTTACTAAACTGCTGTCTATAATCTGTATTAACTTTGACCGTGTAATTATTGCTGGTGATTTTAACATTCATGTTGACAACCCCCAGGACCGAGGGACCAAAGAACTGTGTTGTGTTTTTGAGAGCTATGGACTGACTCAGCATGTGACACAGCCCACACACAATAAGGGGCACACTCTGGACTTGATTATCTCCAAGGGTCTGAACATTTCCAAGGTTGTGGTGACTGATGTTGCTCTCTCTGATCATTCCTGTGTTTTCTTTAACGGCACTATCTCTGTGCCCAAAAGTGTTCAAACAAGGTTAATCAGAAAACGGTATATCACTGAAAACACCAGTGAATCATTCATTCAGCTTTTCTCCTCTACACCCACCCTCACTGGGGCCTCAGTCACTGAGCTTGTAGATAATTTCAACTGTAAAATTACTAACGTTATTGATGCTATTGCTCCCACTAAGGTCAAAGCTGTCTCTGGTAAGAAAAGATCTCCATGGAGAAATTTTATAGTTGTGAGAACAGAAAAAAGAGTGTCGAAAAGCTGAACGCAGTTGGCGAAAATCTAATCTCCAGGTCCATTATAACACTTATAAAGAGAGACTTCGCATTTATAATCTGGAACTAAGAAATGCAAGGCGGTCCTTTTTCTCTGACATTATTGCCAGAAACAATAATAATTCACGTGCTTTGTTTGCTACTGTTGATAGATTAACTAACCCTCCAGTACCAGTAGCATCTGAACTGTTGTCTACCAAGGCTTGCAATGACTTTGCCTCCTTCTTCACAGACAAAATTCAAAAAATTAGACAAACAGTCAGTGCTTCCATATCAAGTACACGATATGTGTTGTCACAGTGTGCACGCAAAACAAATTCCAACATGACACAATTTCATACGATCAACCTTAAAAACCTGGAGGACATTATACAACATCTGAAAACCTCCTCCTGTTACCTTGATATTCTACCAACGGGTGTTTTAAAAAATGTTTCGAATTGTTTGGCTTCTGATCTTCTACAGATTGTAAACACATCTCTGCTCTCAGGTATCTTCCCACAGGCCCTGAAAACTGCAGTCATGAAGCCACTCCTAAAAAAGAACAATCTAGACACGACACTAATTAGCAACTATAGGCAAATATCAAACCTTCCATTTTTAAGTGAAATCATAGAAAAATTGGTTTTTCAACAACTCAACCTTTTCTTATCGCTAAACAACAGTTTTGATGCCTTCCAGTCAGGTTTTCGACCACACCACAGCACTGAGACGGCTCTTGTTAAAGTATTTAATGACATCCACTTAAATAACGGATAGTGGCAAAATTTCAGTCTTAGTATTACTTGATCTCAGTGCTGCATTTGATACGGTAGACCATGACATATTGCTTGACCGATTGGAAAACTGGGTTGGTCTTTCTGGCTCAGTACTAAAGTGGTTTGAATCCTATTTAAAGAATAGGGACTACTTTGTGTCTATAGGTAATTATACATCTGAGCATACAAATATGACGTGCGGAGTTCCCCAAGGCTCAGTTCTGGGGCCTCTTCTGTTCAACATCTACATGCTTCCACTGGCTCAGATTATGGAAAACAACAAAATAAGTTACCATAGTTATGCGGATGACACCCAAATTTACATAACCTTATCGCCAGGGAACTATAGCCCAATACAACAATTAAATATATGCATTGAACGGATTAATGATTGGATGTGCCAAAACTTTCTTAAATTAAATGAAGAAAAAACGGAGGTGGTTGTTTTTGGAGCAAAAGAGGAACGATTGAAAGTCAGCGCTCAGCTTCAAACGAAAATGTTGAAAACAACAGACAAAGCCAGAAATCTTGGTGTAGTCATGGACTCAGACCTGAATTTTAAAAGCCACATTAACATAATAAAAAAATCAGCCTATTATCACCTTAAAAATATATCAAGGGTTAAAGGACTTATGTCTCAGCAGGATCTGGAAAAACTTGTCCATGCTTTTATCTTCAGTAGACTTGACTTCTGTAACGGTGTCTTTACAGGTCTCCCCAAAAAATCAATCAGACAGCTGCAGCTGATTCAGAACGCTGCTGCTCGAGTCCTCACTAAGACCAAGAAAGTGGATCACATCACTCCAGTACTGAAGTCTCTACACTGGCTTCCAGTGCCTCAAAGAATTTATTTCAAAATACTTTTACTGTTTTATAAATCACTAAACGGTTTAGGGCCAAACACATTTCTGATCTGCTACTACATTATGACCCACCCAGACCTCTCAGGTCGTCTGGGACAGGTCTACTTGTTGTCCCCAGAGTCAGAACTAAACAGGGGGAAGCAGCGTTCAGTTTTTATGCTCCACATATTTGGAACAAACTCCCAGAAACCTGTAGGTCCGCTCCAACTCTGTTCTTTTAAATCTAAGCTAAAGACCTATCTTTTTGATGTTGCTTTTCTTTAAATAATCTATTTTATTAACTTTAATTTCTTATACTGCACTGTAACTTTTATTCTTATACTGCACTATCAATTTTATTATTGTCTTTTAATGTTTTTAATTTGTTTATTAATGTTTTTAAATTGTTTTTAATTGTTTTCTTACTGCTCTTTAATGTTTTATGTAAAGCACTTTGAATTGCCCTGTTGCTGAAATGTGCTATACAAATAAAGCTGCCTTGCCTTGCCTTTGCCTCCAGCACTACTGTCAGAAATTTAGGAGTTATTTTCGATCAGGATATATCCTTCAATGCCCACTTAAAACAAACCTCAAGAACAGCCTTTTTCCATCTTCGTAACATTGCCAAAATTAGGAATATCCTGTCTCAAAACGATGCTGAAAAACTAGTCCATGCATTTGTTACTTCCAGACTAGACTACTGTAAATCCTTACTATCAGTTTGCTCAAATAAGTCCCTTAAGACTCTCCAGCTGATCCAGAATGCTGCAGCACGTGTTCTGACGAGAACTAAGAGAAGAGATCATATTTCTCCTGTATTAGCTTCTCTGCACTGGCGTCCTGTGAAATCTAGGATCGAATTTAAAATCCTCCTCCTGACCTACAAAGCTCTAAATGGTCAAGCACCATCATACCTAGAAGAGCTCTTAGTACCTTATTGTCCTAGTAGAGCACTACGCTCCCAGAATGCAGAGCTACTTGTGGTTCCTAGAGTCTCTAATGCCGCTTTTCCATTACATGGTACCGGCTCGACTCGCCTCGACTCTACTCGCCTTTTTTGGTTTTCCATTACGAAAAAAAGTACCTGGTACCTGCTAACAGATACTTTTTTTAGTACTACCTCAGTCGAGGTTCCAAGCGAGCTGAGGCGAGCCGAAACAGTGACGTGAAAACCTGCAGGCTGCTGAATCATCACTGATCACTGCATTGCTAGCGAGAGACGGCATTTTTAAATAGTTTAGCCAGCTGTGTTTTTTTGCTGCCGGAGGCTCCACGCAGAGCTTTCTCCGTAGCATACAAGTGGCCTGATGTTTATACTTGTGTGCTGGTGTGTGCATGTGTGTGTGTGGGGAGCTGGTGAGCGAGGGAGAAGTGAGAGAGTGACAGCGATTATCTCCGCAGCGAGTAGCGACTCTAGAGTCATATATATGTGAGAGAAACAAAGTGTCTCCCCAGTTCTTTCTGACCACGGTGGGAAATCTGGAGCAGTAAACGTTAACTATCTCTTTGATATAATGTTGTTTACGGAGACGGAGAACCAGGAAATGAGTCGGAAAAGCCAACGCTACTAAGCCACGCCCACGGCAGTCGCTATGACGACCAGCCACGCTGAGGCGGTACTAAAATCTGCAATGGAAAACGGACGCACAGCGTGTCGAGGCGAGTAGAGTCGAGTAGAGTCGAGGCGAGTCGAGCAGGTACCATGTAATGGAAAATGCCATAAAAGTAGAGTGGGGGCCAGAGCCTTAAGCTATCAGGCTCCGCTCCTGTGGAACCAGCTCCCACTTTGGGTTCGAGGGGCAGACACCGTCACCACATTTAAGAGTAAACTGAAAACCCTCCTCTTTGATAAAGCTTATAGTTAGGGAGTGAGGAGTTGCAACGTCCAACTAACCCGGCTCATCTGCTCCTCTTCGTAGTCATCAGTTTTATTTATTATATAATCAATAATATAGCGAGAGTAGAGGGAAGCAGGCCAGTACAGCCCGATCCAGTTGGGGAGAGTTCTAGCCCGACCAGGCACCTGTCTTTAACCTGCCTCTCTTAGCTATGCTATTATAATTCTAGACTACCGGGGAAGTTCCTTCCTTCCTATGACACACTGAGCTGCTCTCTCATCTCTACTTGTTTCCTTTTGTATGCATCCTGTCCCAGAAATGCTCTGGGGAGTTTACTCCCCGGAGTGCTTATGTTTCTTCTCGCATAGCTCTGCGATTCTCTGCAATTCCCGGCTGCGTCCTGCTGCGTCCTGCTGTGTCCTGCTGCATCCTGCTGCGTCCTGCTGCGTCCTGCCGCATCCACACATGCTCTGCAGCACCACGTTACATCCCGCAACGCCCTACTGTGATGTTCATATGCACAGAGTAGTCAGGATCCGGTATAGGAGACTGCACTACTCAGTATGACACGATGTGCCCTGCTATGACAGGAACTTCCACGATGACCTTCAAAGTCAATGTTCCATTATCTTTAATGTGACTATTATTTGCCACTGTTTATCACACCCCGAACCGGCCCCGTCAGACACCGCCTACCAAGAGTCTGGGTCTGCCGAGGTTTCTTCCTAAAAGGGAGTTTTTCCTTGCCACTGTCGCAATAGCCACTGCTAATGCTTGCTCTTGAGGGAATTTCTGTAATTGTTGGGGTTTTGGAATTTATAGAGTGTGGTCTAGACCTACTCTATCTGTAAAGTGTCTCGAGATAACTCTGTTATGATTTGATACTATAAATAAAATTGAATTGAATTGAACATTGTAGTGCTATATAATCCTTGCCTGACAGGGTCATACTCAGATTCTAGTCAGAATGTGAGTCTGAAACCGCTCCATTGGGCTGTGATTATGGGGCAAAAAAAATGCCTCTGCATTCATTGGATAGACCTACAACCAATCAGAGCAACGGAACTCAACTCAACTGTCAACAGAACTCAACACTGTGTATCATCTCCATAGCAACCACTCTTTGCACAACGCATTCGTTCTAACTTCCAACTTTTAGACTTTTTTGAAGCTGTATATATCATTTGTTGCGTGTAAATATGAATGTGGATAACGTTAGTGATAGTGACATGCTTGCTACAGTTGCCTTTCTAGAGATGAATCGCCGAAAACACGTTTTATTTCTCTGATTCACGGCTTTGTTCTAGCGCCGCTGGGCACTCTTTCTCCAGTCTCTCTCTATCTCTCTCCACCATATAACACTACCGTGCTTTGTTCTAACGCCGCTGGGCGCTCCCTCTCTTCTCTCACTCTCTATCTCGCTCCACCATATAACGCTACCGTGCTTTCGGGGAGTTGTTGAGGCTCCTCCGCTGAGGATTTTAAAATGAATGCGTCTTCTGTAACAGACACGATGGTGGAATCTACACATCTCAATTCTCCAGCGGCAGCCACCTGTTGTAAACAAATTCAACCCAAGCGTTCTTTGGTGACGTAGTTGATTCTGTTAGTGTTGATCATCTGTCCGACAATCTGATTGGTCCGAACAGATCCTGTTTGGGCAATAATTGCTCCTCAACATAGCAAGTCCAGACCAAACTTTTGACCTCGAATGTTGTGGGCGGGCCTAAATTCGGCTGGCATCCAGGCTAATATAATCCACCATCCCATGTTTCAATTAATGATAACCTAGATTAATTTTTTAAATATGTAAATAGTCGCACCGAATCTATCTTTTTTGGTGATTTTAATATTAACTGGCTATAGAAAATCCGTAGAAAAACTTAAAGAGGCTGCTGTCCAAACACAGTTTTCAGCAGATGATGAAGGGCCCAACAAGGATTACGCGAACAAGTAAAAATATGATAGATATGATAGTCACTAACAGACCCCAGCGAATCATTAGAACGTATAATCTGTTAATGGGGCTCTCTGATCATAATATGACTTTGGCTGTCCGAAAACTTACTAAACAGCGATTACCAATATTTGTGAATGAAAATAAACCAGAGAACACTGGTATCCCCAAAAATAAGCTGACACAAGTTGAAAATTATCTAAATAACCTAGACTGGAATAACATTTTGCAATCGAATGATTTAGAAAATTGCACCAAGCAGTCAATTATAGGCCAATTTCAATACTGCCTGCTCTTTCCAAAATTTTTAGAAAAGATTATCAAAGAACAGCTAGTAGAGCATCTTGAAAGTAATAAACTTATCAACTCCAAACAGTTTGGATTTAGACAAGGGTACTCAAGGGTACAGAAATGGCTGCTACCTTACCGAGAACATCAAGAGTAAGTTGGACAAGGGGGATGTTGTAGGAGCTGTGTTTATAGACCTAAAAAAGGCCTTTGACACTGTGAACCACAACATACTCCTGAATAAACTCACCACCTTCAACTTCTCTGAACATGCTATCAGTTGGTTTGCATCATACCTGCAGCATAGAGAGCAACGTGTTAAAATAAAAACTGAACTCTCAACGCCACTACAATCCACAATGGGTATCCCACAGGGTTCCATCTTGGGGCCTCTGCTCTTTAGTTTATATATAAACGATTTACCAACATGCTGTCAGTCGGCTAACTGTCAAATGTATGCTGACGATACTGTGATTTATGCATCAGCTAGGACACCAAGTGCAGTAGCAGAGACCCTGACCAAGGAAATGGAGGGTATATTCCAGTGGCTTAAAGATAACCATCTGACGTCAAAAAGACTGTATCTATGTGCTTCTCTATAAGAGGGAAAGCCAAGTGTACTATCAAAATAGACCAAGAGGTCATAGAGGAAGTTGAGGAATTTAAATTTCTAGGTATTACTCTGGATTCCCAACTCAAATTCAATAAATACATTAATAAACTCTGTAAGACTGTCCGGACAAACATGAACTGTTTGAGAATGATGAGGCATTACATACCTGTTAAGGCAGCTTTATTGTTTTTTCATGCCAGGATACTCTCTTACTTATCCTATTGTGTTACTGTATGGGGCCAAGCTTCCCAGACTTGTCAAACAGTCAAACCTATCATATCATTATATAAACAGGCACTGAAAATAATGGATCGGAAACCAACAATGTGGCACCACTGTTTGATAGTACAGAAATACAAGCTTTTAAATTTTGACAGCTTTATTAAGTTTTCTTTTCTTAAACTGACTTTCAAATGTGCAAATAATCTAGCTCCAGCCGTACTCTGTCCTTTTGTGACAAAAACAAATACAGGAGGAGAGTGGCCACTAGGGGAGCAGTGGGTGGCAACTGCATAGCAGAGGGGCGCAAAACTACTTTCGCCCAGTCATGTTTTTCAGCAATAGGGACCCATCTCTGGAATTATTTACCAATCGAAATAAAAACACAAACTGAACTGAAAACATTTAATATAATGGTGAAATACTGGCTGAAAGAAAACCAAGAATGTAACCACCGAGTCAGTTGTGTTGTAGTAATGTATTGTCTGTGGATGCATGGCTGTTTTGTATATGGCTGCCAAGGTTATGGTTAGGGTATAGGTGAGTGAGCGTGAGTGTCTGGGTGCTTGGGGTTTGTGTTGTTACGTGATATGCTGTTCTGTGTAATGTGGTCACGACTCTGTGAAATGTTGATGTAATATATTAGTAAACAACGTATTAGCTGCATGATTGTGTAACTCACACTATGTAGTTCTTTTTTTTTTATTATATTTGGATTAACTTTTTAGAAAGGCATGACCAAGGACTGGGGTTGCAAATTAGCCAATTGGCTAGAAACCTTTTATGCAACACATCTACTCACATTGTTATGGCTTGACTATGATAATTGTATGTAATAATGTGCACTGCATTGTCCTTGATAAAAAAAATAATTTAAAAAAATAAATAAAAAATTTACTGAATATGTCCCTGCTACATGTTTGTGTTTGTTTTTACTCTTTTGGCAGTTTCTTGCTCATGGACTACAGCTGAAAATTAGCAGGAAGCCAACACTGGCATAGATAATGTTGATCAGTGTGCAATGCCCTCATAAAAATGATCACAACAAACCTAACTTTTAAACTTTTTATGCAAATTTAATCACAAGAACCCATCACTTATTCAAGATGAACCAGAGGCAAAAAAAACAACTCATTGTGTATGAGAAAAAACAGCGCTGCCACTGAATTCAGATTGTACTGTGGCCTGTAGCATACACCCGACATTTTGAAAAGGTTGAGTCGTACATGACACTTCAGAACAAGTTAGGAGAAAGCCCCGAAAGTCAAAACAGACTTTTCTTCCCTCTTTAAAAATGAAAAACCGATAGATCTTTCTCCCTTATTGTTTGTTGTTTCCATCATGCCTCACAGATTGAAGTAAGTTTTCACTTCTTATCTTCATTCAGATGTTGTTTGAGGAAGGTGCGAGATGGAGAAGTTTGTATCTAGAAGAAAAATACGTCTGAGGCATTAGTAGAAATTGGAAAACAACAGAGTTGCTGTGCTCCATATTGCAACTACAGAATAGCAGCTGTAATCGCATCAGTTAGGTTATCATTTCACTGTTTATATTGCTAGTATATTTTCCTCTTATATAGGCACATTGTTTTTGTTTTTTTGTTCTTTTGATGGAGTTGCTCCATTTATTGTGTGCAGTGTTGAATAACATTGCTATTACCTGCCAAAAACGGCCACATTTACAGAGATCAAAAAATGCATGCTTTGTACCGTGTAGCGTGCAATGTTTCCAACAGAGTAATGCAAACAATGGCTGTGTGTGAGCGTGTTAGTGTGCAGAGGCGTGGGTGTGTGCATGTGTGTGCTAATGGGAAGCTAAATCATGGTGCCTTGTCTTCATCACTGCTCTGTGAATTACCTCAGCGATGGTAGTTTTGGAGCAGCCTTTCTGCTGTCCAATGAGACTCTTTGGCTGCACATTGTCTGGTGCAATCTCTGCTGCTTTCTGTACACTCTCCTATTGAAAAGCAGATGAACATTTGGCACATTTGTTTGTTTTGCTCTTCTTTGAACTGTGCTTTGTGGCGAAAACTACCCGGGCATCTGCTCTAAAGATGAACAGAGCTGTAAAAGACTCTCAACAGCTGTTATTAGGGTTTCATCACAAAGGCATTAATGAATATTCATCTGCATATTTTTTTTTTTTACAGTTATTAATAAATTGCAGCAGCAGTCACCATAAGCATTCCTTTCAGTAATTGGCCAAATGTTGAACATCCCTTTTCTGCATCTTTGGCCTTGTTTTGTTAACGTGACTGTTGGTTTAATAAAACCTCTATGAATGCTTTGTTCCTGGGTTGTATAAAATAACCATATTAAAAGTAAGAATATTACAGTTTTTTTCAGTGTTATCGCCATACAAACAAAGAGTACCATTATTTTCAATAAGTTGCTATGTTTTTTGTCATGCACTTTTAAATGGTTAATAATAAAAGTTATTTAATTTGTAGTTAAGTGGACCTTGATGCGATACTCAACTGTAGTTAATTGTCCTGTTTGTGTTACCTGGTCTCATGGAAGCGAGGTCCTTGCTGCTTTTTCTATCTTATTTCCGTTCTTCAGGGAATCAGGTTTGTCATGGTGGAGCTCATGTTTAAATGTCACAGCAAGGCTGCTAAACTCGGAGCGCGATGGTGTTTTAAGCCCCCAACGTCTCCTTCCAGGCAGCGCTGCGACCGTTGACTACAAAAATATAATAACTTCTGTGTCATGTGTTAATCAATCTGACAGGACAGCAGTTTCATATAGACTGTTTAGAACATATAACATGTAGGATATAGAACAGTGGCTTCCAATGTGGTGGTTGGGGTCACAAGATAAAACTGAGGCGGTCATGAGCTGAATAACATGATAGTAAAGGGAAAATACGTCTGCTACACAAAAATGTTTTTCTTTTTCTTTCATTTTTTCTTTTCCTTGTGGATTATTCGTTTACCTCGTCTGCCCTCAAAACATATTTAACTTAACCTTAGTGACTCATTCTCCAAATGCTAAACTGCTTCAAGATCAATGAGACATGCAACCTTTAACACACAGATTGTATACTAGGGAGATGACACGGTAAAGTCCATTTGATGTCCGGTCCAACTGATTCGGACAGTTGCGTTGTTTACATAACAGCTCCTCCAGGTAATGTCTAGATACATTCAGGGTTGCAGTGCATGTGTGAAATTGGCTGTACTGATTGTTGAATAGCGCACTTCAGTTTTTTTGGAGTGGACACGCTCTTAGCTACTTAAAGCTGTATGTAATCTATTTTTCATATTGTCCAGCTGGAGTGATAAAACAAAAATGGCAATAATGCATAGGCTATGACTGTCAGGGATAATGCAACACAAATTGGTTGATATTTTATAAGGTATACCAATTTGTACACAATCCATTAAGGGTACATGCGACCCATAACTGAAACATGAAGACAAAAACTGATTTATTAGTGTTTTTTCTTTTTCCCTTTTGGCGATTTGTAATGCATTTGGTGTTGACCTATACTAATATTTAAGCCGAGATACCTAGTTGCGCTGTGGATGCATGGTTGTCTGTATAGTGATGCAATCATTCATACGGCGCAGCAACACCTGAAAATGGTGCTCAGTTTGTGTTTTGTAGTTGTGTAGAGGGAAATAACATGTCACGCTGCATTTTTCCGCTATTACAATCAGGTCTGATCAGGGAAGATAGGAAGAACTCATTTTGCCACGCTTGATAAACATGTAAATACATGCAACTCAAACTCTCTCAAACCCCTCTGTGAAACTTGACATTTTCAGTACACACTCTGCAGGAATGGATTTTGACTCGAGTGATTCAGTGGGTGAATCAGGAAGCGTCTGTAAGGGGTCCTGTTGCAGATCTGATGAAACCAGAGATGGGAGTGAAAGGAGGGGTAGGACGAGCTTCTTTGATCTCCATCTACTTGAATGAGCACTGGCATAAATTGCCGCATCCACTATCAGCATTGAAAATCAAATGAGATCTACAAAGCGTGGGCCTAGTTCAGCTGATGTGCTCTAACCATTGGCAGGGTCCAGTGAGATATCATTAACACCGTTGTAGTGGGAAGGGACAGATAAGACTGACAAGCTGCAGAAATGAGATAGCTGAGTGTTTATGTCCTTCTTGTACTCTGTCCTTGTTATTGTCTTTTTCAAGTTGCCTACACTCTGCATGGTGACAATGGTGCGTGTGTGTGTGTGTGTGTGTGAGTGATGTCACGAGAACCTATACTACCGACACCTTACGGTTCTAAAATGACAAAACATTTTTTTGAAGCACCGTTAGCGACGATGCCAGTGTTAGCAGCATCGGCGTGCGCCTCTTCTGGAACTGAAGGGGGCAGTATATGCTTCGAAGTGTTCCAGTCGATCTATATATATATAGATCGACTGGAACACTTCGCTGTGTGTGTGTGTGTGTGTGTGTGTGTGTGTGTGTGTGTGTGTATGTATGTATGTATGTGTGTATATATATTAGGGCGGGGCGATATGGACCAAAAAGTCATATCCCGATATATTTTGGCTGAATATCGATATACCGATATATATCCCGATATTTTTCCGCCGAAGCGAGAGCAAATGTTCAGTCAAAGCCCAAATCAAATATGACATGTCACAAGTAGTTTCATAGAAACAGTTGCAAAATCAAATAAATAATAAACAGGTTTCTTCACCTGGTTCATGATTAAATGCTCAGCTGTTCAAATAACAATAAAATGGAAACCTAAATACTGTATAACAGGAGTACCTTTTTGAAATCAAAGCTCCATAGGCTATTTGTGATTCATTCCAAAGGTCAATTAAGCTTTTGATATTAATATAATCTAGGGCTGGGCGATATATCGATATAAACAAATATATCGATATATTTTTAAATGAGATATGGAATTAGACCATATCGCATATATCAATATAGTTCAAATGTGATCCTTGCTCCCATAGATATGTCGCCGTGAGGTTCTAAGCATACGTCAAAACCTGCCGCCATCTTGGAACAGGGGCCGAAGCATTCAGATCAACGCTGAAGATGCCGGACTTTTGTACTGCTTAATTATGTTCGATAGAGGAAATGAAAAGAACAAACAGCAATGGATAACATTTAACAGGTGACAATGTGTTTTATGATTATATATGCCGCCTGACCAGCAATCTGAGCTCCGGCGTAGCGGAGGCGGAGAGCCCCGCGGCCGTCGCAGCGTCTCTTCCCCGGGCAAAAACACCGCCTGCCGCTGCTGCGCGGTCCCCGCTGATCCAGATCGGACCAGCCAAAGACAGAGTGGTGATCGGTAGGATCTTACACGTAGTCCAGGACGAACTGTATGTCGATATCGGCGGAAAGTTCCACTAAGTTGCCGCGGCAGGCGGACGGAGAGAGGCTACAGCGGGGCAGCGACCGGCTGCGGCTGCAGGATTTGGAGCTCAGCGCCCGTTAAAATTACATGTAACGATAAATACATACAGAAATAAATAGTGGAGGAATGAGCCTGGACATTTCAGTCTGTTTAAAATTCACCTTGAAGCAGAAACTCTTAGTTCAGAAGGGTGAAGTTTCCGTTTGGACTCAGATCTGTGAACCGATCATAATAAATTTCTTTGTTTTGTAGTCGATAGTTCATCTTAAGTTTATTTAAGTGGAAGCGTAGTATCAAGTGGAAGAATGGGACTATAACCTAGGCTTACAGGCATGAGGCATTACATTTTGAACAAAGTAGATTATATTAATATCAAAAGCTTAATTGACCTTTGGAACGAATCACAAATAGCCTATGGAGCTTTGATTTCAAAAAGGTACTCCTGTTATACAGTATTTAGGTTTACATTTTATTGTTATTTGAACAGCTGAGCATTTAATCATGAACCAGGTGAAGAAACCGGTTTATTATTTATTTGATTTTGCAACTGTTTCTATGAAACTACTTGTGACATGTCATATTTGATTTGGGCTTTGACTGAACATTTGCTCTCACTTCGGAAAAAATATCGGGATATATACGTTTATCGATATTCAGCCAAAATATATCGGGATATGACTTTTGGTCCATATCGCCCAGCCCTAATATAATCTACTTTGTTCAAAATGTAATGCCTCCTGCCTGTAAGCCTAGGTTATAGTCCCATTCTTCCACTTGATACTGCTTCCACTTAAGTAAACTAAAAGATGAACTATCGACTACAAAACAAAGACATTTATTATGATCGGTTCACAGATCTGAGTTCAAACGGAAACTTCACCCTTCTGAACTAAAATTTTCTGCTTCCTGCGGAAGTTTAAACAGACTGAAATGTCCAGGCTCATTCCTCCACTATTTATTTCTGTATGTATTTATGCGTTACATGTAATTTTAACGGGCACTGAGCTCCAGATCCTGCAGCCGCGAGACGGTCGCTGCCCCGCTGTAGCTTCTTCCGTCGCCTGCCGCCCGGCAAACTTAGTGGAACTTTCCGCCGATATCGACATACAGTTCGGTCCTGGACTACGTGTAAGATCCTACCGATCACCACTCTGTCTTTGGCTGGTCCGATCTGGATCAGCGGGGACCCGGCGCGGCAGCGAGGCGGCGGTGTTTTTGCCGGGGGAAGGGAAAAAAAGCTGCGGCCGGCGCGGGGGCTCTCCGCCTCCCGCTGCCGCCGGAGCTCAGATTGCTGGTCAAAGGCGGCATATATAATCATAAAACACATTGTCACCTGTTAAATGTTATCCATTGCTGTTTGTTCTTTTCATTTCCTCTATCGAACATAATTAAGCAGTACAAAAGTCCGTTATCTTCAGCGTTGATCTGAATGCTTCGGCCCCCTGTTCCAAGATGGCGGCGGGTTTTGACGTATGTTTAGAACCTCACGGCGACATATCTATGGGAGCAAGGATCACATTTGAACTATATCGATATATGCGATATGGTCTAATTCCATATCTCATTTAAAAATATATCGATATATTTGTTTATATCGATATATCGCCCAGCCCTAATATATATATATATATATATATTGTGTTTTTTTTTTTTCTTTCCAGAAGGAGGTCACGAACAAGTGGCACTTCCAGTACATATCTTTCGGAAAATATGAACAAGAGTCAACTCTGCCCGACCTAAACAACGGCAAGTTCACTGCAAACTCACGGTCCCCTCTTTCCGATTCACAGCCCCCCCTCTCTTGGCTTCAAATAACTGAACAGGCTACACGTTGTAAACAGCCGTGGCCCGCTTGCCTGCTCCTCCGGTAACGTTAGCCGTTAGCAGGGTTAGCATGGCGGCATTAGCCACGGTTAGCCAGGAACAGTCAGGATCACTTTACTGGCTGTGTCTCAATTGTTTTTGCGAGTAATGTCTCTGGTCACACAACTGTTAGAAACACTGTTGTTGTTTTTGCACAGTCCCTTTTGAAAAGATGTCTGGAATGTGTCTGGGGACACTAGTTGTTGCACTATGACCATTAATTGCACTTTATTATGTTGTTCTATGCTCTGTTGCACATGTTTTGTATGTCTTGTTATGACATTTTGATATTTTTCAAATATTTTAATAAAGAAGTTCATGTTTCAAGTTAAAGTACATAGAATCTTTTTTTTTTTTTTTTTTTTTGACCGTGGTATCGAAATCGTCATCGAGAATCGTTATTTTACTGGTATTGGCACCGACTACTGAATTTTTGGTATCGTGACACCCTGCGTGTGTGTGTATATTTTACAGGACGATAATGTCAAATGACAAACAACACAAAGGCAGTGTGCTTTTGTAGATCAGCAAGTTTGGCAGCGAGTTTAACTACATCACGGTCGATCTATCACCATAAAACATCACCATTTTCTTTTAAAGATTGTTGGCTGACACACACTAGCCTGGAGCAAATGTACACAGCCTTGGATGTATTATTTTCAGAGCAAACAGTGGTTTTCCTATGATAAATCCACAATGTGGGCTGCCAATTTTTTTATTTCATTTTTTTTTGTAAAAGACGCAGCACAATCAATCTCAACCATCGCCTTTCCCTGATGATGAGATCACAATCCGTCTCGCTGAAATTTGGTTTGGGATTTTCCGCCTACCAGTGTATATTCTGCACATCAATAAGACAATGTTGCAAGCTGCAAGTTAAGTATTCAGTGCAAACTTAATGATTGTGAGGGAGTTATGCTCTTTTTCCAACGTAAAAATGTCTATCTATATCTTGAGCATTCAAGGAATCTCTGGAAGATGAAAATGGTGATGCTTGTTCAATGTTATTGGAGTTATTTAAAGCATGAATGCTAGAATCTCAAAATGGAGCTGAATTGTCACTTGATGGCGCGTCCTTGCCTAGAAAATACATGTTAGTACATCAGGTTGGGGTTGTTTTTTTATTGGTTCCTGTCAGAGTTGAACATCATTGAGCTTTGTAATTGCACTGCAACTGCTGCTGACCTGTTGGCTTTTAAAAGATTCAGCATCACTTTCCTCATCACAACAGCACCGCTAGGATTTAAAAAAAAAAAATTTTATTATGAAAGGGTCCTTGATGTAGCTGAACAACAACTCAGCAACAAATGAACGCCGTCTGTGTTCTGCTGGTTGTGGAAACCGTTTCACAGTGTCTGGTCCTGCATTGAAATTCCAGTCCTGTGAAAGACACAAACGTGGAGTGGAAAGATAACAAGCTCACTCCTAATCTCCCTAAATGTGTTTTGAGGCAGGTGTTTCCTGTAAAATGAGGACAACACAACGAGATCAAAGCACAGTGCTTCATGAATTCTGTCATCTCATTCTGCTTTCAGAGTGAAATGACCTAAAAGCTATTTGCTGTTTGGAATTGTTCAAAAAACCCAAATACAGATGTGTTTGCGATTCAACGCTGGAGTCAGTATTGACGCTGAGGTGGCCATACAGGTTTCATTTCAGGTTTAGGGCTGATGCGATGTCTGCACTAAGCATTTACTATCCTAGATTGCACCTAATGGATAATATAGTGTAGCACCGAGAAGAGCAAAAGTTACTCTCAAGAAGTCATCCTTGCTAAAAGTAAGGTCAACGGATAAATAAATGTGATGTTAACTGAAGTGGCTCTAAATCGTTTCTATCAGGAGACACAGGGCCACCATGGAAACAAAATGGAGTGGGTTGTTTTCAGTGGGTGACACCTTAATCTGCAGCAACCACAGATCTTCTATTTTGGGAGGAATGGAGGGCTTTTTTTTTTTTTGCAAAGGTTTCCTTCATCGTGGTTCAGCATGAGACATGAGTGTGTCTCTATTGTCCAGACTGGATAGAACATCTTTGATCAAAAAATTTCAATATTCCTCTAAACCATTTAAATGCTGAATCAACCTTATTATAATAATGATTTTTTTTGGCATTCAAGGATTGAACTTCTGTTGAAACAAAGGAATCCAAGGCCTTTAAACACATAATTTAACCCAAGAAAAAGGTTGTTGTTTTTACACTGAGGCTTGGTATCCAAAAAGTTAGTCTTTAATGAAGTGGTTTTTTTTGTTTGTTTTTATCTCGGAAAGCAAATCTCAAAGAATTGGCTTTTATTCAAAACAGTCCAACAGAATCCCATGCATATTTAACATTGTGCCTTTTAAACACTGCCTCTGTAATGAGAAAAAGATTTGATTTCACAAAGCAAAAATGACTCCGGTGTCTAGAGGAAATGCAGGCACAACATGCTGCTTTTTGCCCAACAAACAAAATTGAATCAGTTCCTCTTTGCATTACACAGTTTGTATACTGAAAGCTGTTTTACATTGATGTGTGATCCCAGCAGACAACATCTGAAATGGGTGACCATATGATCCTGTCTGCACTGATTTACCTGCAGCATTATCAAGTGGATACTTTGGCTAATATGTTGTGCAAAGAGAAGAGTGTCATATCTGCAGCGGAGTCATCTCTTTCCCCACTGATGGAGATATCAACACAGCTGTCGGTGTTTTTTTACCGCTCCTGTTGCTGGTACCGGTGCTTATTTGCGCCTTGTTTATGAAGCTGTAAACCGATTTGACAGGAGGTAAGGGGAGTGTGTATCTGCTTTTGTCTTTTCGACAGTGTATGGGTGTGTGTGCCGGCAGCGTGCACACTTATGTTTGAGTCTTACAGTGACTGGCCATGGGATCACAGGATTAATGCTGATCACAGATTTGACACCAGCTTTTTTTTAGAGATTCAGTTTTTGGAGTGTCTGCATTTTCCGTTGACTGATTTATATTAGCAACGCATACAGGCAACAAGAAGCACCGAGCAGGTGAATAAAACGGTTTTATTGACAACTTCTTGAATGAAAGACATTTCGACTGTGAAGAATAACATGGTAAAACGAAGTCTTAAATTAATTCAGTGACGACAAGGAGTTTGATTGTTCTGTATGCACATTTAACCAGCAGTGTTGCATGCAATGCATTAATAGGACGTTTTTAATAATGGCAAACAAGCATTCAGAGGATATTTTTTGAACAAATATTCACACAATTATAGAGACAAAGCGCTGGTTGAAGTTGCAGAAATAGTCTAATCACAGCTGACTCCCATCTAAGCTGGAAATCTATTCAGGGGTTGAATAACTTTCAACGTCCTAATCATCTATTCAAAATGGAACAATAGGCACAATGGTGCTGAGAAAATGTGGCCACATGAATTAGACTAAATAGTTGTAATGAACCTTTTGACTTATGGTATTTGTGATTGTGTGTGTATGTGTGTGAGACAGAGGTGGGAGTAAGTCACAAGTCACAAGCAGGTCTCAAGTCACTGTGGAGAGAATCGAGCAAGTCAAGTCGAGTCCCTGCTGTAAGTCGAGCAAGTCACAAGTCAAGTCATACAAAAAATTGCCGTTAACGTTAGCTATTCAATTTTATTTTATTTATAGTATCAAATCATAACAGAGTTATATCGAGACACTTTACAGATAAAGTAGGTCTAGACCACACTCTATAAATTCCAAAACCCCAACAATTACAGTAATTCCCTCAAGAGCAAGCATTAGCAGTGGCTATTGCGACAGTGGCAAGGAAAAACTCCTTTTTAGGAAGAAACCTCTGCAGACCCAGACTCTTGGTAGGCGGTAGCACATTAAAGATAATGGAACAGTGACTTCGAAGGCCATCGTGGAAGTTCCTGTCATAGCAGGGCACATCGTGTCATACTGAGTGGTGCAGTCTCCTATACCGGATCCTGACTTCTCTGTGCATATGAACATCACAGCAGGGCGTTGCGGGATGTAACGTGGCGCTAAAGAGCATGGGTGGATGCGGCGGACGCAGCAGGACGCAGCAGGATGCAGCAGGACGCGGCCGGGAATTGCAGAGAATCGCTCTGCATACAAAAGGAAACAAGCAGAGATGAGAAAGCAGCTCAGTGTGTCATAGGAAGTAAGGAACTTCCCCGGCAGTCTAGAATTATAATAGCATAGCTAAGAGAGGCAGGTTAAAGAGAGGTGCCTGGTCGGGCTAGAACTCTCCCCAACCGGATCGGGCTGTACTGGCCTGCCTCCCTCTACTCTCGCTATATTATTGATTATATAATAAATAAAACTGATGACTACGAAGAGGAGCAGATGGGCCGGGTTAGGTGGACGCTGCAACTCCTCACTCCCTAACTATAAGCTTTATCAAAGAGGAGGGTTTTCAGTTTACTCTTAAGTGTGGTGATGGTGTCTGCTCCTCGAACCCAAAGTGGGAGCTGGTTCCACAGGAGTGGAGCCTGATAGCTTAAGGCTCTGGACCCCACTCTACTTTTAGAGACTCTAGGAACCACAAGTAGCTCTGCATTCTGGGAGCGTAGTGCTCTACTAGGACAATAAGGTACTAAGAGCTCTTCTAGGTATGATGGTGCTTGACCATTTAGAGCTTTGTAGGTCAGGAGGAGGACTTTAAATTCGATCCTAGATTTCACAGGAAGCCAGTGCAGAGAAGCTAATACGGGAGAAATATGATCTCTTCTCTTAGTTCTCGTCAGAACATGTGCTGCAGCATTCTGGATCAGCTGGAGAGTCTTAAGGGACTTATTTGAGCAAACTGATAGTAAGGATTTACAGTAGTCTAGTCTGGAAGTAACAAATGCATGGACTAGTTTTTCAGCATAGTTTTGAGACAGGATATTCCTAATTTTGGCAATGTTACGAAGATGGAAAAAGGCTGTTCTTGAGGTTTGTTTTAAGTGGGCGTTGAAGGATATATCCTGATCGAAAATAACTCCTAAATTTCTGACAGTAGTGCTGGAGGCCAGGGCAATACCATCCAGAGTAGCTATAAGATTGTGCTTGATAATAAAATCATTGATTAAAAATGACTTTCCTGCCAAAGACCTAACGTTTAGTAGGGCTAGTGTTAGTGCGTTTTCATTTTTTGGGACAGACTGTGGCTGACGAGGAATGGATGCTAAATTTGCAAAGTTTGCAGTCACGTGCTTATTCGCCATTCTTTTTCTATTACCTATCACAACATAAATTGTGGAAGAATCTAATACGCAGGGCCCAGGCTTGTCTTGGAAAGAGTCATGAGTGCTACTAGGCATGCAGCCTGGACCCGGCCCATATCAGTTAATGCTTGTTGCCTTTTGCACACAAGTATCCTTATCAGTTTGGGTAGAAGGAGTTAACTGCCGTCGTTGAGGGGGCAGAGGTACCTGGCGTTTTACGATGGGAGAAGGAAGGGGGGCATACTTGGTTCCAGCATTTACCAGCTGCTTCATCTGGTCAGTGAACTCCAACATGGGGATGGGGGAAAGAAGGGAGAGCAACGCCAGGGCAATACCATCCAGAGTAGCTATATCTTTAGATAATGAAGTTCGGAGGTGCGTTGGTCCCATCACAATAACTTCAGTTTTGTTTGAGTTTAACATCAGGAAATTGTGGTTCATCCAGGATTTTATATCTTTAATACACGCTTGAAGTTTAGCTAACTGACCACTTTCGTCTGGCTTAATTGACAGATCTAATTGGGTGTCTTCTGCGTAACAGTGAAAGTTAATTGAGTGTTTCCTAATAATATTACCTAGCGGAAGCATATATAAGGAGAATAGAATTGGTCCAAGCACTGAGCCTTGAGGAACGCCATGGCTAACTTTAGCGTGCTTGGAGGGTTTATCGTTAATGTTAACAAATTGGGATCGCTCAGAGAAATAGGACTTAAACCAGCTTAGTGCGATTCCTTTAATGCCAACTAAGTGTTCCAGTCTCTGTAACAGGATGGTATGGTCAATAGTGTCAAATGCAGCACTAAGATGTAGTAAAACAAGAATGGAGACAAGTCCTTTGCCTGCAGCAGTTAGAAGGTCCTTAGTAATTTTCACCAGTGCTGTCTCGGTGCTATGATTCCCTTTTTAAATCCTGATTGAAAGTCATCAAATAAATTATTGCTTTGTAGAAAATCACATAACTGATTAGCAACTACCTTCTCAAGGATCTTGGATAAAAAGGGAAGGTTAGATATAGGTCTATAGTTTGCTAAGACCTCAGGCTCGAGGGTGGGTTTTTTCAGAAGAGGTTTTATCAGTGCTACTTTAAATGACTGCGGTACATAACCTGTTAATAAGGACATATTGATCATATCTAGTAATGAAGTGTTAACCACGGGTAACGCTTCTTTGAGTAGCCTCGTTGGGATAGGGTCTAAGAGACAGGTAGATGGCTTAGCTGAACATACCTTTAACATTAATTGTTGAAGGTCTATAGGATAAAAGCAATCTAAAAATATGTCGGGACTAGTCGTTCTTTCTAGCGGTCCTGCATTTAAAGGTGAACCGTTAGAAGCTGTGGGCAAGAGGTGATGGATTTTATCTCTAATTGTTATAATTTTATCATTAAAGAAGATCATGAAGTCATCACTACTCAGAGCTAGAGGAATAGATGGCTCAGTAGAGCTGTGACTCTCTGTCAGCCTGGCTACAGTGCTGAAAAGAAACCTTGGGTTGTTCTTATTTTCTTCTATTAGTGATGAGTAATAGTCTAATCTGGCCTTTCTTAGGGCCTTCCTATAGGTTTTGAGACTTTCTTGCCAATCCAAACGAGATTCTTCCACTTTGGTGGAACGCCATTTACTTTCGAGGTTTCGCGAGATTTTTTTTTAATATGCGAGTTTGGGAGTTATACCAAGGTGCTAATTTCCTTTGCTTCATCATCTTCTTTTTGAGGGGACCAACAGAGTCTAAGGTCGTCCGTAGGCAGGTCGTAGCACCGTCTACAAATGTATCAATTTGGGAGGGACTGAGGTTAACATTAAGGTCCTCTGTTATGTTAAGGCATGACATAGAGTCAAATGCTGTTGGAATATCTTCCTTAAATTTAGCTATAGCACTGTCAGATAGGCATCTATTGTAGAAGTTTTTATCTAATTTAGTATAGTCAGGTAGTAAGAATTCGAAAAGTAATTAAAGAATGATCTGATAATACCAAATTCTGCGGAAATATTATTAAATCCTCAATTTCAATACCATATGCCAGCACAAGGTCGAAGGTGTGGTTAAAACAGTGCGTTGCCTTGTGCACACTCTGACTGAAACCGATTGAATCTAACAATGAGTTGAAAGCAGTACTAAGGCTATCATTGTCAACGTCCACAAAAAATCACCTACAATAAGTACTTCTGATTTAAGGACTAAACATGATTCAGATAAAAATTAAGAATACGGACCTGGAGCCCTGTAAATAACAACGAATATAATTGGCTGTAATGGTTTCTATTTTGGATGTTGAAGATTAACAATAAGACTCTCAAACGAGTTATAATTTAGTTTAGGTTTAGGATTAATTAACAGGCTTGAATCAAAGATGGCTGCAACTCCCCCTCCTCGGCCTAAGCCTCTAGGAATTTGAGTATTAATATGACTGGGAGGAGTGGCTTCATTTAGACTGACATATTCTTCATGGCCCAGCCAGGTTTCAGTAAGACAAAATAAATCAATTTTATTATCTGATATCAAGTCGTTTACCAATACTGCTTTAGAAGACAGAGATCTAATATTTAATAGTCCACATCTAATTTTCCTATTTTGTTCTATCGTTGCAGTCGTTTTAATTCCAATTAGGTTGTTGAGTATTGCGCAACTTTTGTTTACCTTTGATTTAACCGATCTGAGTCAGGGGACAGACACCGTGCTTATTATACTATGAATGAACCCACCGATCGAAGCACGAGGGCGCATTGCACTGCACCTCTGATTACTAATATCAAACTTGGGTTGTCATGGTTTATGACCGATAATAGACTTGGTCAGATTTTTTGATATGAGAGCGGCTCCGTCCCAGGTGGGATGAATGCCGTCTCTCTCAATCAGACCAGGCTTTCCCCAGAAGGCCCTCCAGTTATTCACATAGCCCACATCATTAGCTGGGCACCACCCCGACAACCAGCGGTGGAAGGATGACATGCGGCTGTACATTTCATCACTGGTCAGGTTTGGCAGGGGTCCAGAGAAAACTACAGATTCCGACATTGTCTTTGCGTATGCACAAAGTGACTCAACATTCATTTTAGTGATCTCCGATTTACGACCATTACCACCTACGTGAAGTATGATCTTACTGTATTTACGGTTCTTTTTAGCCAGCAGCTTTAGATGGGATTTTATATCGCCCGCTCTAGCCCCGGGGACACATATGACCGTAGGTGCTGTAGCTGCTGGGGCCACCGGTTTCACATATCGCAGTATAGAGCTCCCAATAACAAGAATTGGCTTATCAGCGGATGTATCACTGAGTAGGGAGAAACTGTTAGAGAGGCCAAGATGCTCCGGTTTAGAGCGACCGTCATCATGTGCACTCCCTGGTTTAGATAACGCTACGCTTCCCTCCGCTACGCCTCCCTCGGACAGTCACCCACTCGCCCGGCTGCTCGGGGTCTGCCGGAGGACAGCTAGCAGAAGCTACAGAAGCTACAGTATGTTGGCCCGCATGAGCTACATGGCGCTGGCTAGCTACGAAAGCATATGATTCGGATTCCATGGTGCGGAGCCGTACCTGAAACTTACTAAGCCTTGCCTCCAGAACAGCGAATATACTACATGTATTACATGTATCATTATCACTAAAGGAGGCAGAGGAATAGCTAAACATTTGACACACAGAGCAAGAGAGAGCAGGAGAGGGAGAGGAATTAGCCATTGCTAATGGCTAAGCTAAAATAGCTAACAGCATTTTAACAACTGAAAGATCAGCGAGGCAGTCGCTGTAAGAGAAGCGAAGTATAAGTGCTTTGAGTAGAACAATTGTAATTCAAATGCAATCCAGGCAAATAGCCGCTAATTTAAACAATAAGGCAGAGTTGAGTAAGTTTTTGCTGGAGCAGCAAACTGGCGTTTGTAACACGGGAACACCGGAAGTGACACAACACGCTTGCCGTACACGTCAGCACGTCAGACTCCGTCTATGTTGTTATCCTAGTTGAATGTGAACATACTAGATAGAAAAATACCAGGCGTCTTCAATCGTATTAAGTTACTGTATTTTTGCCCATCCATTTCCCTAAAAGATCCATTCAGGCACCTTTTGTATGGAGGAAATATTTATTCATAATTCAAATTGAAAGTCCAAAGAGAAAACAAAGTGAGATCAAATAAAAAAATAAATATATATTATTTTCCATTTGGCTTTGGCTTTTGAATTTAATATTTGGCTTTTGAATTTCAATTTAACATTGGCTTTTAATTTTCATTTAATATTTGGCTTTTGAATTTCAATTTAATATTTGGCTTTTGAATTATAATTTAACACTGGCTTTTAATTTTCATTTAATATTTGGCTTTTGAATTTCAATTTAACATTGGATTTTCATTTGGATTTAATATTTGGCTTTTGAATTTCCATTTAACATTGCCTTTTCGTTTGGACTTGACACATGTCAATGTAAATGAGGAGGTGTGGCCCAAAGGCTGGTGGGAGGGTCTGAAACGAAAGGGGTGCAGAGGCTATGATAATATGGGCAGTTTTACAAACGTTGATGGCCAACTGCACATGTTCTCTGATGTTGTCAGAAGCTTCAGTCTGACGGGACAGCCAGCTGGTGGCGGCCAGGATCGCCTCCCTGCTGGCCGGCCAGTGATGCTCACAGACACCGCTGTTAGCTGGAAGTCTGAAAAAGTAGCCTACACGGGCTGTACAAAAGGCCGTCAATCAGGAGTGATTGTTGTCAGTAGGCTACATGTTGGAGAATAGCGCGGACACGCACTTCACACCGCGCGCACCACCCGGAGAAAAAAGTGAGAGAAAAAGGAGAGGTCGCAGTTCGGACGATGACTATCTGGTTGAGATTGTGTGTGTGTGTGTGTGTGTGCGCGTCCTCGAGATCTGACCACACAAACACACGTAAGCAGAGCTACCCACACCCATGTTTCTACTGTTGCTTAATTAAATATAACATCAAAAGAGAGAAGTTGTCTGAGTCGTGTTTTAAACAGACACACCTGGGGCGAAGTTGGGAACCAGAATCAGCTTTAAATACAGTCCTAATCTAGTCCTCACTCACACGGGCCCAATTATAGTAACTACATGAAAACTTCACTGTTGTTGCATGAAATGTCATTTGTGTTTAGCCTACATCATCATTTTCTATCATGTGCCACGCCAGCCTGAAGCTGCAGACAGATGCTCCTCAGCGGTCTGCTCCCCCTGCTGTTCATAAGGTGCCTCTGCACCCCTTTCGTTTCAGACCCTCCCACCAGCCTTTGGGCCACGCCTCCTCATTTACATTGACATGTGTCAAGTCCAAACGAAAAGGCAATGTTAAATGGAAATTCAAAAGCTAAATATTAAATCCAAATGGAAATCCAATGTTAAATTGAAATTCAAAAGCCAAATATTAAATGAAAATTAAAATCCAATGTTAAATTGAAATTCAAAAGCCAAATATTAAATGAAAATTAAAAGCCAATGTTAAATTGAAATTCAAAAGCCAAATATTAAATTCAAAAGCCAAAGCCAAATGGAAAATTAAAAAAATATAATAATATTTTTAGTTTGATCTCGCTTTGTTTTCTCTTTGGACTTTCAATTTCTCTTTGGACTTTCAATTTGAATTATGAATAAATATTTCCTCCATACCTTTGTTTGTGTTGCTTGAAATGACGTCTGAAGTTGGATGTTGTTGATCTCGTGTCCGTAATTTTGGAGTTGCAATCCTTGCACCCCGCTGTTCTTTCTTACAACGAGCATAGACTACATCCTCCTTAAATCCAAATTTCACTATTTTGGGCATAATCCCTTCCATGACGGCTGCCTCCAACGTTTGCCTCTGCTGGTCTGCCACGCTCTGGAAGGTTGCCTACCAGAAACCAAAAAAAAAAAAAATGGCTATTTCATTACTAAAAAGTCAAATCCTTTCAAATCATCTGTGTCAAGTCAAAGTCAAGTCTCAACTCTTATATACCATGTCAAGTCGAGTCATTTATCAATGGAAGTCAAGCAAGTCTTGAGTCCTCAAATTTGCGACTCGAGTCAGACCCGAGTCACGTCGTCCGACTCGAGTCCCCCACCTCTGGTGTGAGATAATATTGGGATAATATTTTCTGACAATTTTTCAATTAATTTCAAAGATGTTTAAATTATTTAAAAGTAGAAGTGTTCTTTTTGGGAGGAAGTAAGTGGTCTTTGATTGACCTTTGAGATATATTTGCAGCACCTTTTGGCTGTTGTAGTTATTTTGGGCATACAATGAACCCATTGTGTGAAGTCATGGGTTGTTTGAGGAGTTTAAACAAGTGAACTAAAATGAGAGCAATTCTCAAAAACATTAAACCCTGCACAGAATATTATAATTCACATCATATTTCTTAGAATGCTCCACTTATTAATCGTGATCATATTAAACTGTTTGATCACCTCTTAAATCACAGATGAGCACCTTAGTCCATCAAAGGAAAGCCATTCAAAGCCTTTCAAGAGATGCAGAAAACAAGCAACACATTAAAGTGAGCTTGCTGAGCCATATCTAGCAAAGATGAAAGATTCCTATCTCCATTCAAGTAAAATGAATAGTGTCAGACCCTCCACTGTGCTCGGTTTCATTACAACACGTACATAAACATAGCGGCTGCTTCCACATGAAATTAACACTGAAGCTGCCTTCTTTTGATTAAATGATTGTGTGCATAAAGCATCTGAATCTCATCATCTATGGGGAAAATCCAAAGTGGGTGAACTGAGGTGACAGCTCAGCCAGCTTGTTTACCAGACAAATGCTGTTTTTCTATTTTGCTGGGCACGACACACCAACCCCCTGAAGCAACGCAGAGAGTGGGAGCGGGCGAGGGGCAGAGGAAACGCAGTTGTTTTACAGTGATTATTCCGTCTTAAGTAGAGGGGTGTTAGCATCAGTACAGTTTCACTGTTTTTTTTTTTTTTTTTTTTTCTTTCCCTCTCTCTCTCTCTCTCTCACAACTAGATTGTCCTTAGTTATGAGGCGAAGTCCTGACACACACAGAATCCCTTTTGACAAATTGAGGCCACTGGGAAATGAAAATTGCAGTTGTGGGTACAGAGCTATGACACACTGCAGCGAACCAAGCGCCCCGACTGTTAACAGTTTTGGTGACCTCACGCTGAAGTCCACTCTAGCATCCATTCATCGTGTCCCCTCTCCCCCACTTCATCTCTGCCCGGCCCTACCTCCCTCCAGGCCCGGATTGGCGTTGTTGTGAGTCAAGGAGCTCCTCCAGACCTGCCAGAGTTTGAGTTGTGAGTCCTCCAGAGCTGCCAGAGTTTTTCACAAATTGACATCAGGAACCTGCCAGGGAGCATGAGGTCTAGGCGGCCAACTTTTAACTGATACACGACACTGTGATAATCGACCCTGACAGTTTATTGTGAGTCAGGGAAAACTTGCATTTGAAATCATGCCCATGTACAGTAATTGCAGCCAGTGTGTGACACGCGTGCCTCGTGGGCAGCAGGGTAATACAGTGAGAAGACTGTCCTTCAAATTTTTGAAAGCCGTTTTAAGGTGGTGAGCATCTGCCTAGCTGAAGTATCCTTGAGCAAGAAATTAAGCTCTGACCCTGCAGCCAGGCCTCACTTTGGAGCAAAACGAGAACTTTAAAAAGAATGTAGCCATGAACAAGTGTTGCCCTCTTTGCCTAAATGAAATAGGTTTGTCGAGTACAGCTGTGATATTCAATGAGAAACAAACGGGTGCGGGCAACACTGGGTGGTACAGCAGGCTTATGATGGCTCAACATAATAGATGAATAAAAATTTATATTAGTATGCTCCGCTTGATTTAACTTTCAAATTAGTCTGTATCAACACAATTACACAGCATTAACATTTTCAGGGAGAAATTTGATAAGTGTACAGTGTGCGTGGGAGCTGGTTGCTTGTTGCTCCTGTGTGAGCTGTAGTGGGAGGGCTGGTCCTTCAGTTCTAAGTGGAAGGTTATAGTGAGGAAACTGGTGTGCAAATAAATGCTTTACAGATTGTCAGGCCCGCAGGCTCTCACTGCCAGTCTGGTGTTGCCTCCAGTAGGGTGAAAAGTTGGGATGGTTCTGGGGGCCGACAGCTGGAATACAAGTTTTAAAAAAAGCAAAAGAGAGTAATGTTGATGATAAAAAAAAAAGAGCAGGCCTTACGGAGCCCTCACTTGGGGGCAGAAGAGTCTCCTTTCAGGGGATTTGACACGGTGCACCCATCTGCTTATACAGACATTCACCCCACAAAAAAAACTCTAACTCAATAACAAAAGCCTTTATTGTTTCCCCTCACTGACCGCAATATCTACCATCGACAGACAAAAGAAATTGGACTTATTTCAGGAAGCATCATGGGACAGAAGAGGCCACATCGCTTTTACCTGACAATAAATTCATCCATGGACTGTCAGATTAAACGCATGACGGGCCACTGGGAAATGCTCCTTTTTCCAAAATGTGCATCGACATTTTTCCAGTAAATTATTATGGGAAATAACAAATACCAGCGTTTTGATATAAGCAGTGTTTTATTGGTAGAAATGGTGGAGCTGGTGATCACACAGCCGCTGTAGGCCAAGATTGTTTTATGGTGTTATGTTCTTGTGTCACGTTGTATTTTGGGCCTGTAAAATAGATTTTGTGCGGAGCTTAAGATCACTGGCAAATGGCCGCGTTCTCGTCATTCTCTCTGATTCTGAGACAAAGACTGAGTCAGTGTGCGAGTGTCCATTATTTGCAATTTTATACACGGAGAGAGATGGTTGACGTGCTCGTAGCCCAGAAATCCTAGGCCAAACCTAGGGCTGGGTATCGTTCAGAATCTTTCGATCCGGTGCCAATTTCGATACCTCAGTTTCGATACCGATTCCTAACGATACTTTTTTCGATACCATATGTTTTAAAATCCATTTCAACATCAACAAAAATACATTAAACACAAAGCTTTTATTTCCACCTTAATTGTGAATCAAAACAGTTATCAAAATTAAAAAAATCTGGTAAAACTGCTCACTCAGAGTAACATTAATAAAAGTGCCTTGCCTTGCAAGCTCAGCCTGTCAGTCAGTCATCAGGGCAGAGAAACCACCGTTGTGGCTGCTTGTAAGAGGAAGTGGAACGTCAACAGCACCACGACCGCTTTTCCGCCAATTAATATCATATCACAGCAAACGCTGTCGCGTGAAGTTTTAAAAACTGTAACCACACTTGAAACCAACCGTGACTCTCTGTGACTTCAACAAAACTGCAGATAGTTTTACTCCATCCGCACCTCTCCGTGTGCGTATGTGTGTGTGTCGGTCGGAGCTCCGCTCTGTGTCAGTATGCAGAGAGGACAGATAAGCTTGCGCTTACACGCTAAGACGCTTTTGGAACCGAAATTTGGCACCGAAAGATAAAGAATTTTTCGATACTCATAGGATTGGAATATTTTTTTCGATACCATAAAAGTATCGACGTTCGGTACCCAGCCCTAGCCAAACCTCTCCAATCATAGGAAGTGGCATCATATGGAGACGCAATTACAATTATTGAAATTTTCTCTGCCCTCCATGTTGTAGGCAGAAGTAAACAAGCTGCCATCATTGCAGTGCCAACTCGCTTGTAAAGCCGCACAATCACTCTGCAATGTATTGTGTGGAGGATTTTATATTTAAGCTGCTTTTGACCAGCCACCAAATATGTCCAGGAGATCCCGTAGAACCTGTTACATAGTTATTGCAAATGCCACTGAAATAAAGTTCAGTCAGTTTTAGTCAATTTTGAACTTGACTGCTGTGATGTAGATTTGTCCTTCTGGCTGGTTACCCTCCTCTGCATAGGTTTCCTTGCCAACATTGCACTTACAAGTTCACGTGTTGCACAGCGGAAGAAGTAATGGATTGCAAGTTTGACTTATCATCACAAGCTAGCAAGTAATGCTGGTTGAGGTTTACCACACACCCCATTCACATTCAGACTGTGGAGGTGAGACAAAAGTGTGAATCAATTTGTTTTCCCAAAGCGTATATCATAACTAATTTCACACTAGTGTTTTGGGACAGAATAACTTTCACATTCACGTGGGCTAATTTTTTGAGTGGACGGTTGCCGACGGTGATTACCCCCAAACATCTGTGCTTTTTTACCGTCAGCAGAAATGTGGTCATTTCAACTGAACCATACTAATGGCGGCATCCCTGGAGAGCAAAGAAAAACAAACTTGTCTGCAGTAGTTAATTCTCGCCCATAATTAAAGTTATAACTCTGTTTATGATTTCATCCCCCGACCACACACACACTGTACTTCTGGCTGCTGTGAGCTGCGTTAGACACCTGATGTTGTTTTTATTTGTTTGTCATGAAACTCCACAGTCAAGCACAAAGCTGTCTCTACAGCAATAGCAATAGGTATCCAGAGAAGAAAGCAATGTAATTCAGTTCAATATTATTTATAGTATCAAATCATAACGAGTTATCTCAAGCCACTTTACAGATGTATAAGTATGTCTCACTGCATGAAAAGTGGGATTTCCGTCCCCGTAAATGCCTGTAAACGCCCGGAAATCCCCCTAATTTTCGGTAGTTATCGACAATTTACAGGCTGTGAACGTCACGTTCGTCGGTGCCAGATATTGTCGGAAACGAACCATGACGTATGTGGAGAGCCCCCGTGGAGGTGTTAATGGATCTAATTAGAATATGAATAGCAGCAACACCGGGCCTGGCCAGAGAACGACTGGCCTGGCTGGAATTTCCTCACTCAGGATTGGATAAAACCACTACATTTAACCAAGAAAAATCCATCGTGATTGGTTGGCAGGTCTGTCATGGGTTAGGCTATTGGTCAACCTGGGCCATTATTATAATAATAAAATTATATATATATATATATTTATATTTATTTATGTATTATATATTTATTTCATATATGCTATGTTGTATATTCATGTCATTGTTATCCTAAGGAAAATGATTTGCCAGGAACGTGCTGTTTATTCAAAGATAGAGCTTTATTTACACAAAACGCAATCAGAAAAAAAACTGTGTACAAAGCATCGGCGACGCACAGCACACACAACAAATATCCCACGCTTACGAGAAGCAGCACCGTCCACACCTAACCCGCGGCCGCCTCGGAGCTGTAGGTAACCGGCAGCATTCTGGCTGAATTCGGTCCATTTAGCAGATGTATGTGGTGCGTTGTCCTGTATGTCTATTAGGGGTGGGAATCACCAGAGGCCTCACGATACGATATCATCACGATACTTATGTCATGATACAATATTATTGCGATTTTAAACATATTGCAATATTCTGCGATATATTGCAATGTATTACCTTTTTTCCAACTTCTAATTCTTCCCAATTTCAAATGATGTCCCCAAAGGAAAATTTTGTCAACATCTGTTTTATCTAAAAAGATAAATTTCTCTGTCTGTTCATCTCACTTCAATTTTATTGCTGCAAAATGGGATTGTCAAGCAGACAAACTGACCAAAACATATAACATAAAAGATTGATACTTGGCGTCTGTGTATCGATAACAGTATTGCCACGAAAAATATTGCGATACTATCCTGTGTGGATTTTTTCCCCCATCCCTAATGTCTTTGTGGCGCACTTCCAAATGCCCACCTCACCCGCAGCCAGCACACTCTGTCTCGCTTCCAGCAGCTGTAAAATCAATCAATAAAGACAATCAGTACTGCGTGATATACTTCTTACAGACACAACATATCTATGAATGCACCTGAAAAATATTCACATTAACCAAACGGATCTAATCTTACCCTCTTTTCTCCTCGACCAACTCTGAGCTGAACTTTTCGCAGCTTCTGCCCGTGATGCCAAATCTGGTTGTTTCTAGCTGAAGCTCCTGCGTGCTGTCTCATATTATGTCTTACAGACAGCTGGAAAACAATTATATGAGAGTGGTATGAATAAAAACAAAAACATAAGTCACAGTAAAATTAAACAAGGAAAGATGAAAAAGTTAGAATTACTTACACACAATGGCATCATTATCAGCGTCATGTAAATCTGGACCGGCAGACAGCTCCGAGCAAATATATAGGCCACAGCCTCGTTATGAGGCGAGGTTAGTCTGTAAAAAAAAAAAAAAAAGTATGGTTAAGATCGGTATCTATTAACGTATCTACGTCCTTATACAGAAGAATTAATGAAATTCATTCAATGAAGGCATGTTCTTTAAATCTTACCCCTGCTCCGTTTAGTAGCGCCTGCTACAGTTTGTCTCCGAGTTGTGAAGACGCCGCACTGCTTCCTGTAAATTACGAGACAAGAAAAATACACTTTTATAAAGCAACTCACCCGCTCAGCTCTGTAATGAATGGCGCTGAAAGCAGCCAGACACACAGCTCTGTGCTGCTCGCATTTAAACTTGGTGGGGTTTAAAACATTAATGGAATTGCACTAAGCTGGTTTAAGTCCTATTTCTCTGATCGATCTCAATTTGTTAATGTTAATGATAAATCCTCCAAGTACGTTAAAGTTAGCCATGGCATTCCACAAGGCTCAGTGCTTGGACCAATTCTATTCTCCTTATATATGCTTCCTCTTGGTAATATTATTAGGAAACACTCAATTAACTATCACTGTTATGCGGATGACACCCAATTATACTTGTCAATCAAACCAGACGAAACCAGTCAGTTAGCTAAACTTCAAGCATGCATTAAAGATATAAAATCCTGGATGACCTACAATTTTCTGATGTTAAACTCTAACAAAAATGAAGTTATTGTGCTGGGCCCTAAACACCTCTGAACTTCATTATCTAAAGATATAGCTACTCTGGATGGTATTGTCCTGGCCTCCAGCACTACTGTCAGAAATCTAGGAGTTATTTTTGATCAGGATATATCCTTTAACGCCCATCTAAAACAAAGCTCAAGAACAGCCTTTTTTCATCTTCGTAACATTGCCAAAATTAGGAATATCCTGTCTCAAAACGATGCTGAAAAACTAGTCCATGCATTTGTTACTTCCAGGCTGGACTATTGTAATTCCCTACTGTCAGGTTGCTCAAATAAGTCCCTTAAGACTCTTCAGCTGATCCAGAATGCTGCAGCACGTGTTCTGACAAGAATTAAGAAAAGAGATCATATTTCTCCCGTATTAGCTTCTCTGCATTGGCTTCCTGTAAAATTCAGGATTGACTTTAAAGTCCTTCTCCTGACCTACAAAGCCCTAAATGGTCAAGCACCATCCTATCTAGAACAGCTCCTAGTACCTTATTGTCCCACTAGAGCACTGCGCTCCCAGAATGCAGAGTTACTTGTGGTTCCTAGAGTCTCTAAAAGTAGACTGGGGGCCAGAGCCTTCAGCTACCAGGCTCCTTTCCTATGGAACCAGCTCCCAGTCTGGGTTCGGGGGGCAGACACCGTCACCACATTTAAGAGTAAACTGAAAACCCTCCTCTTTGATAAAGCTTATAGTTAGGGAGTGAGGAGTTGCAGCGTCCGCCTAACCCAGCCCATCTGCTTCTCTTCGTAGTCATCAGATTTATTTATCATATAATCAATAATATAGTGAGAGTAGAGGGAGGCAGGCCAGTACAGCCCGATCCGGCAGGGGAGAGTTCAAGCCCGATCCGGCACCTCTCTCTAAGCTAACCTGCCTCTTTTAGTTATGCTATTATAATTCTAGACTACCGGGGAAGTTCCTTCTTTCCTATGACACACTGAGCTGCTCTCTCATCTCTGTTTTTACTTGTTTCCTTTTGTATGCATCCTGTCCCAGAACTGCTTGTTACTAACCTAGCTCTAGGGAGTTTACTGCAACGACCTGCTGTGATGTTCATATGCACAGAGTAGTCAGGATCCGGTATAGGAGACTGCACCACTCAGTATGACACGATGTGCCCTGCTATGACAGGAACTTCCACGATGACCTTCGAAGTCACTGTTCCATTATCTTTAATGTGACTATTATTGCCACTGTTCATCACACCCCCAACCGGCCCCGTCAGACACCGCCTACCAAGAGTCTGGGTCTGCCGAGGTTTCTTCCTAAAAGGGAGTTTTTCCTCGCCACTGTCGCAACAGCCACTGCTAATGCTTGCTCTTGAAGGAATTACTGTAATTTTTGGGGCTTTGGAAATTATAGAGTGTGGTCTAGACCTACTCTATCTGTAAAGTGTCTCGAGATAACTGTTGTTATGATTTGATATAGAGGTCGACCGATTCATCGGTTTTGCCGATTAATCGGCACCGATAGTTGATTGGTGGAACTATCGTTATCGACAAAAATCCATACCGATAGTTTTTCCTGGTTGCGTCTGTTGCTGGAGCGGCTGAGAAGCACGCGCTGTCATTCATTACACAATACACGAGCGCTGAGAAGGGTCTGCTGGCATCATGCATTACAATAGTGGCCTCTAGAGGCGAAATAAAAACTATCACTGATGCCTTGTGTTGTTTATTTTCGACACGTGTTACTGTGCGCTGCACGGATAGCACATGCTGTGCTGAGAAGGCTGACATCAGATGCGCGTTTAAAGCATCGACAGCAAAAAGGTATGTATACAGTAAATTTTGTCATATCATTATAAAGTTATTAATTTGTTGAATAGATGCTGCATTAGTAGAGAAAGAACAGCACAACAGTATGTTTGTTTGCTTTCGAGGCTGAGCTGACACTAAACATTAGTAGTAGGCTAACTTACCTCAAGCGGTTAAACACTGACAAAAATAAACACAAGTCCGACCCAAATCGTCCAAGATCCGTCTAGTGGCTGTCGCTGGAGAATTGAGATGTGTAGAATCAACAGCGCATTCATTTTAAAATCCTCAGCGGGGGAGCATCAACAACTGCCCGAAAGCACGGTAGCGTTATATGGTGGAGCGAGATAGAGAGTGAGTGAAGAGAGGGAGCGCCCAGCGGCATTAGAACAAAGCACGGTAGTGTTATATGGTGGAGCGAGATAGAGAGAGAGTGAAGAGAGGGAGCGCCCAGCGGCGTTAGAACAAAGCCGTGACTCATTGAAATAAAATGTGTTTTCGCCGATTCATCTCTAGAAATGCGACTGTAGCAAGCATGTCAGTATCACTAACGTTATCCACATTTATATTTACACGCAACAAATGATATATCCAGCTTCAAAAAAGTCTAAAAGTCGGAAGTTAGAACAAATGCATTGTGCAAAGAGTGGTTGCTATGGAGACGATACACAGTGTTGAGTTCTGTTGACAGTTGCGTTGAGTTCCGTTGCTCTGATTGGTTGTAGGTCTATCCATTGAATGAGCATTATAATTCATATAAAGGACAAACTATTTACAGTTCTTCAAAAAAGGCCCAAAATGTATGCCTATTCTCAAAACAGTGTCGCCATTCTTCTCTGTAGAACGGTTTCAGACTCACATTCTGACTAGAATCTGAGTAGGACCACGTCAGGCTAGTTCTAAACTGTTCTACAGAGAAGAATGGCGTCACTGTTTTGAGATTTGGCATACATTTGGGCCTATTTTGAAGAAATGTAAATAGTTTGTCCTTTATATGAATTATAATGCTCATTATGTTTATTTTTGCACTGGATGACTCCAAATATGTAGGAGAACTGTTTTAGACAACACACATGCTTGTGTAGCATTGCTGTGGGTGTAATATCAATAAATATGACATTATTATTTTGATTATTGGCAAAAGTGTCTGGACTTTTTTGGAAAAAAATTATGTATTTTGTCAACTGTTTTATCCAGTAGCAATTCTAAATACTATCGGTCGATTAATCGGTTATCGGCAAATACGGCCCAACCTAGCTATCGGTATCGGTAAAATCCACTATTGGTCGACCTCTAATTTGATAGTATAAATAAATTGAATTGAAAACATTACTTAACATCCAAATACAGTCATTGTACTTCTCAAGAATAAACAATACAGACTAGCTCGCAGTTTCATTAATAATCATATACTTACGTTGTCTTTTTCTTCTGTGAGCGCATCTTTGGAGCCCCGGAGGTGATATGGAGGAAGAAACGCTCCAAACGTCTTGAACAACTCCTGTGTGTTTCCAAGTGAAGTTTGACAAAGTGTACAGACAACTCTTTTACCAGTTGGCCTGAAATATTCCCATATTTCGGAAGCTTTTGCTCTAACTCTCGCAGTCATCTCACAAGTCCCGCCGCTATTTTTCAAATCGAAGCAGTGAGGGCGGGGGTAGGGGCCGGGGCAGAGTGATAGAGAAAGACAGAGGAGCAGATTAACCAGCAGGGCATGAACAGCACACACACTGGTGTGGAGGTGAATTACAGTGAGTTTTAATGGAACACTGGGAAAGTTTAATAACAATAGGACAATTGAAGTCTAGATTATGAGGCCATTTCAGCAGAGCCAACAGCTTCATATGCCATGGACATGTGAATACGGTGCTGAATTTGCCAGTATTTTAAGAAGACAAATGGTTGGGACTTTGTCATGGAATGACAAAGCTGATATGCTTTATGTGAAGCACAGTGTTCTGGTGTCAGCAGAAAGACTTCTCTTAAAAGACTGTCTCCATTCCACCAGACAATGTTGGATGAGCAAGACCAAAGAAAGGACACTGTAGTCATGCCACTATGCACAGTGGTTGAGCTCTATAGGAGACTGTGAATGAATCATGGAATGCACATTTTACCTTTGTGGCAAAGCCTGATTAATTGTTGAAATAAATTATTTTGTGTATCTTTTTGACATAACATTGGTCATTGCTAATGACATACACATTAATTAATCTAGCATACTTTCATTAAATAAATCAATTTAAGCTAAAATTGAAGAGTCTACAATTAGGCTATACTGAGTCTGATCTATTTTAAGAGATTTTCTTAAAATGAAGTTAATACCTTTTAGAAAAATGTCACCTGGGGTAAAACTACCACTGCTGCTATCCTGATTTGCATTTGTATAGCTCACAGCATTTTCATTTACATGTTAAAGCCTCCCCTAGAATTAGAGGGAGGGTGGGTCATGGGGGGACAACTGCCAAGCAAGGCCCACGTCAATTTACATCAATATACGACAATTTACGGCAATTTTCGGTGTTACCTGTAAATTACTGTGTGCAGTCGTAAACCTGAAGTTCCACGACAATCTACAGTGCTGCATACTGACGAAAATCCCACTTTTCATGCAGTGTCTAGACTACACACTACAGTGTTTCCCACAGATTAGGAAGCAACTTGTGGCGGTGGGTGGGTGTTGCCCTGTTTCGGGGGGGTGGGGGGAGAAGAGAGAGAGAGAGACGCACGCAGTTGGATGCTGTCCTTCTCTCCTACTTCAATGCCTAACGAATCTATCTCTTTTTCTCCCTGACCCTGTCTTTCACTGGTTGAAGCCTGAAAATATTGTAAACAAATTAATAACATAACTAATTCCACTGGTCGGACTGTTGAGCTCTCTTTCAGACTGATACTTCTGGTTCAGGCTGGTCCTCATCCTAAATACGTGCTTTTTTTTCAGTCGCGGAAAATACTTTTCAATACTCACCTGGATTGAAGCAGCAAACATTCAGTGTAAGAGTAAAAAAATGACATAACATTATTTATAATACGTTTATTTGATTCACAGCTGCTACATATAGTGTTTTGACCTCGAGAACCCAACTGCATTTTACTGCAAACTTGCGACTAGTTAACTTTCTTAAGCAGGCACAATCGCTTGTTTGCTAAGAGTTGGGTTGGTGATTGTGAATGTGTGATTGTGTAAAGGTGTTCACAAGATAGATACCAACCTTTCGTGAACTTGTGAATTTCGCCAGCCGTCTTCTCTCCTTGATGGAGACAGACGCTGTGTGGACGGTGGGCTCGATGGTGTTTTAAGCCTCCAACGTTGTCTTACAGACAGCGGGGGTGTGATTCTTCTGGATAAATCCGGCTTTTCCGACCTGAAAATGAGACTCTCGTAAATCATGCAAATCCGCAAAAAAATAATTGAAGTGTTAAGGTTAGGATAGCCGATTGGTCAGGGGATAAGACCTGAACAAATCTGCTTATGTTACCTTGCGTAAGCATGGACGCCGCCTGGCCAAAAGTAGTGATTGAAGGGCGGGTCTTGGCGTAGGAATCGTAATTTCAAAGTCAGAAAAAAGAGCTCTACGCAGCGAACACAGATGTGCTGGGTGAGCCATATACTTATATACTGTCTATGGCCATATACTGTCTATGGCGAGCCGTCGGTGGAAGCTAACAGAAGCTAGCTGGCGTAAACTGACAGCTGACCAGGTGTTTCAAAGCTACCAAGTGATCGGCGGAGACAGGGAGTTCATGTACTTGAAAGAGTCCGGCAGTCGTGGCAGACGAAGGTCCAGTTGGGATGGAGAGTCCACTGAAGTCCACTGTGGTCTGAAGGGATAATCCTCGCTAGATCACTAGTTTGCGGTAACAGTTAGTCGGGATGTTGACAGATAACGTTAGCCAGCTGAAGCTAACAGTTGATCGACGGTGAGTAACGTAGCTACGCTACACAGGCTGGCAGCAGCACAGAGTCCAGAATTGATAAGTCACAGCAAGGGATAGAAAGGTGTTGAGAATGACCAACACCTAATCTAAAACTTGGGGTACTTAATTTACTAGAAAACACAACAAAATATCAATTTCGCGGATGGATTCAAGTATCCTCAATGTATATGGACTTTTAACCCTTGTGTTGTCCTCGGGTCAAATTTGACCCTTTTGAAAAAGTTTTTTATATAAAAAATATGGCTTTCAACCAAATTGCAGAAAATTATCATGGATATATTTTATGGGTTCCATACAACGTTATATGCAGGTAAAATTAATGATAACTTTCATTGAATTTTGGTTTGTTATATTCAATTTTATAGCATTTGAAAAAAAAAAAAAATTAAATGGTTTTAAAACAGTATCCTGACTAAACTTTAACATACACCAGTCTGTGATCCACTCAACATCCTCTGATCTTAACTGTTAGTCAAAATAATTAATAATTTCTGCTTTTTTACCTAAAAAAATAGGTGTAATGTCATAAATTTGGTGAATAAAGAAAGCTTTGAAACCTTTTTTGATAAAAACCTTTAAAAAATCTTTTTTTGTAAAAAGCGACAAACGGGCCAGAAAAAAGCGCTAAAAAAAGTAAATTTTCAATTTTTACCCAGAAGGACAAGGCAATACAACACAAGGGTTAAACGTGACAATGACTAAGACAAATAGTTTAACAAAAAACTACAGTAAAACATGTGATCATGTGAAATTGTATATATACAATACCTTGGCCACAATTTCTGTAGCTTCCTTTTCAACTAAAACAGTTAATTTTATTATGTGGTGCTAATGACATTTTTCCTCAGGTATTTGGAGAAACCAACAAAAATCTCTATATTCTCAAATAGTATGGTCTTAGCCACTATTAGTTGTTTGACAATGACCTGGCCAAAGTAGTAAAGTTTAGTTTTCACAATGATTCATTGTAGGATTATGATATTATTGCAATATGTAAATCCACATTGACTCTTAATTTGGAAGAAGTAAAAATTGATCCAAAATGTTTTAGTTTAAAAAAATTATGACTTTTATTATTATGTAATGTCAGAAAGATTTTAAATGTTTTGCCGGTCAAATTAACTTTAATGAGTGCATATTGAAATATTACACTGTTGGTTGGCAAAAAATGCATCTCAAAATGCTTTAAAATCTGGAATATTTAAAATTTTCTGCCGGGGAGCATGCCCCCGGACCCCCCCAGAAGGGTAATATCCTTCTCACCTTTTTCATCCCTGACCCATTTTCATGCCTGAACAGTACTATTACACATCTCATAAAGAACGCATGCTGAGTATGCAGGTTAACAGTCTGGCAGATATGGAATGCCGTTTTATTCACAATTAAATAAATGAATAAATAAATACATGAATAAATAAATAAATATTCCTTTGAAATACATAAATAAATTTATTTATTTAATTATTTCAAGAGACTTTTATTTCCTAATGCCACATTTATTTATTTCAAGACTTTTATTTTCCTAATACCACATTTATTTCAAGAGACTTTTATTTTCCTAATGCCACATTTATTTATTTCCCTCTCTATTTATTTCCAGTTCTTATATGCAAATCAGGGGGCGTGGCTAACTCTCACATTCAGAACAAGGTGAATGGGACTTCTTTGGCAGACCAACAACAGGACAATTTTTTAAAATTTTCGCCATCTTATTCATCACTAAATTCACTTCTGACAACATTTTAGAAAATTGTTGCCAAATTGACAATTTGCTTCAAAGTTTTCGGAGTTGAGAAGCTCCATAAAGTAACGCAACAACAAGCAGCGCCTGCCCCGGCTGCTGGCTCGTCGCTCGGACAGTCTCGCTCGGACACACCGCTGTAAACCGGATGTCTCTCAGACCGCTCTCGTAAATAAGAGGCTTTTATTTCGCCGTTGACGGATCGTTTGTTTAAATATCATGACACATGTCCATCATAAGATTAATGGGAACCTGTGGTTAACTGTCTTTTCGGAGTTAAACTCAACAAGCACCTGACAACATTGCTGGCTGGCTGTCTCTCACACACACAGGGCCACAGCGCAGCAGGCAGAGGAGACAGTGGGTCACAGAGGCAGCAGTAAAATCAGCCCACTTTGTAGCCACAAACCTCACCCAGGTACGAATCAGCCATTTGTCCTAGTGGACCCTCTGCCCTGTTTCTGATGTATTCGTACATCCCGCACAAACACAATAGTTTACCATTTTTGCTAGGTCTCCAATATAACTGCTATCCTACCTGTGGTTAGACTAACGGTAACTCTAGTCTTAGTGGAAGGGAGGGGGAGTGCTTAAAACCACTGTAAAAAGTTCCAACTTTTCATATTATATTCAGAATTGTGTTATAAAAAGCCATACAAAACAATGGTGGGTGGCTCTAATCTTTATGTTTAATAAGCACATTGCTTAACTTGAAAAATGTAACCTGCAATTTACACTTTAACAACGCCTCAGCTGTCATGTCAACCCGCAGTGGACAGAGTACCACGAGCTGCCTGTTGTGGTGCTCTGTCAGGTCAGCGCTAGTTGGTCATCTAGTTACCCCAGAATAGGTGACTGTGGGCTGGGCACACAGCAGCACAAACTGCTGGTCGTGGTTCTCCGTCAGGTCAGCGCTAGTTGTTCGTCTAATTACCCCAGAATAGGTGACTGTGCGCTGGGTAAAGAGTACAGTGTTGCACTCTCACTTCGCCAGCCTTTTTTTGCCCACGGCTCCGTTCTGAATGTGAGAGATAGCCACGCCCCCTGATTTGCATATAAGAACTTGAAATAAATAGAGAGGGAAATAAATAAATGTGGCATTAGGAAATAAGTCTCTTGAAATAAATAAATGTGGACTTATGAAATAAAAGTCTCTTGAAATAAATAAATATGGACTTATGAAACAAAAGTACCATGAAATAATTACATTTATTTAATTATTTATGTATTTATTGCCACATTTATTTATTTAATGATGTATTTGAAAGGCATATTTATTTATTTATTCATGTATTTATGTATTTATTCATTTATTTATTCATTTATTTAATTGTGATTAAAACGGCATTCCATAGGCAGATTCATTCAGTAAGCCTTCTAAATTACCACACAGTTAAATGAAAACATCTCAAAGAAAAGCAAACGGTATATAGCCTTCCTAAAAGGATAGGTTGGGGGGGTGTGCAGTCGCCGCATCATGGGTGCGCCTTATATTTTCCTGCTTTTTTGTCCTATGCCAATCACACCTATGAGACAGGTTACCCTCACCTAAAACCTTGTGTGTGTGTGTGTGTGTGTGTGTGTGTGAGCGAGACACAAGTGACAGAGACTGTGGAGAGCAGGGAAAGGAAATGCAGAATAACGTTTTAAATAGCCTAGCGTTTAAAAAATAAAAAATAATTAATAACTAAACGCAATGTGCGGCGGCCGGTGTTGATAGTGAGGCGCAGCCACACAATAGTCTGTGTGGGAAACACTGCACTATAATTTACAAAGACCCAACAATTCCAGTAAATCCCCCAAAAGCAAGCATTTAGTGCGACAGTGGCGAGGAAAAACTCTGTTTTAGGGAGGCTCTTGGTAGGCGGTGTCTGACGGTGCCGGTTGGGGGTGTGATGAACAGTGGTAATAATAGTCACATTAAAGATCATGGAACTTTGACTAAAAATAGTAGTTGTAGTAGTTCATGGTGTAGTTAATCGCGTAGTTAATGGTGTAACTACAGGGTGTAGCAGGGCACTGCAGGGGGCGTTACAGGGTGTAGCAGGGCACTGCAGGGCGTACTCTTCTGTTGAAAAGCTGCTTGCCTTTCTTATCCTCGCTCTCAGACAGACCAAACTGGTCAACATGACTACATAATGTGCAATTCACTGATGTCACATTACACTGTTTCTGGCTACTAACAGTTGCATCACATTACTGTTTGGGACTACTAGTGTATCAATGTGCTACTCTAACCCTGAGTATTTTCTGCCAGAAAATGTAGTGCAGTTTCTCTGAATCTTACTTTGCGTGGGCAGTGAACTGATGAAAACACTCAAGGGAGTACTTTGCTGTCATAAGACTCCCCACAGGTTTACCCTCTTCACCACAGTCCATGTGCCATTTTGCTGTTATCAGCTGCAAGATCTCGACATGCAGACAGTGATGCGGATTACGTAAGATGAGTGTTGGCAAACACTGCTCAAATGTGTTGAAACTCAAGTCATGATTGAAAGATATTATGTCGAGAAAATTAGAGCTGCTTAATCTCAGTTCTTTTTAAAATAATTGATTAAACATTTAGTCCAGTGATTCCCAAGCTTTTTTTAACCAGTTGTGACCAGTTCTACCAATACGTTTTTTTTTTCCCCTTTGTTATTTTTATCAGCCTAAAGAGGTCACATTATCCCATAATTCACCATATGGCAAAGATTAGGAGAAAGTCTGAAAAAATAAACATAATTTGGTGTAGCAGAGAGATGTATTTTTCTGGTTCCTTTGTTGTTAATAATCGTGCAACCCTTCAGACTTATCTTGTTTTGTCAATTCAACAGTCCAAAACCCCAAATATATTTAACTGGCATTGGTATAAAACAGGGAAAAACAACAAATCCTCACATTTTAGAACCAGATAATGTTCTTCATCTGTAGGCTATAGTAGACTGACAGGGGATATACATGTTTTGATCTATGGCTACAATCCCAACTGTTCGAACGAGCAAGACCATGTCTGCGTCCATCTCCATCTTTACATCAGAGGGGGCACCGAGGCAAGCGTGGAGGAATTGAACACCGACTGCGATCTGCTGCATCCTGCTGGCCAGTGTGCAGGCATTGGACGGTGAGCTGGGCGGCCTCCGTCGGTTTCCAGCAGGATGTTGAGAGCTGTGGTGTCCTTTGGCCGAGACTTGGCTGGATCCTGGAGTGCCGGTACCATTTAACAGGATGACTCTTTTTATTTATTTTTTTCTCTGTGTGTCGATCTGGCGGCCACATTCTGCTTTATGATGAATAATGCTCAAGTTGAAGGAGCTGATGGGATAACATTTCACTGGAATTGTACCTCGTACAATTTCATGTGACAAATAATATTGATTGATTGATTGATTGAAGTTCAGGGATAGCCCAAACGGGGGGAAAAAAAACAGACAACCACTTTTTCCTAGTCAATTGAGGCCAACATTTGATTATGTAAAGTTAAAATGGCAGCTAGGGAAGTAGTACTCTGAGTACGCAGGATTCTCTCAGGACATCCTTATCATCTATTCTTTCATTTGCCCAAGGCGAGGTTTGAGACCCTGAAATTCAGGGGATTAATGTCTGCAGTGATAACAGACAGGATGTGCTGTTGGACTCGAAGCTGCAATCCACAGGACTGCTGAACCATGACGCCCTTGCAAAGTATTTCATTTATATTTTAGGAATGAAATAAATAGAAATAACCAAATCAAATGAATGATAAATGAAAGTACAAGGATAATAAAAAAAAAAACATGCAGTGTAATTTTAATTGCATGCCGTGTCGGTAAAGTAAAAACTGGGAGTAAAGGCACCATGAAGGCTAACCTCATTTTAGAGTTACTTGATTTATCAAAGGAGTGGGGGGCGGGGTGGGTCAGGCTCCCCTCACCACTACCAGGTGGGTTTCATTGAGTTGTCATCCTCGGCTGCGGCGAGCGGTTTGTTTTGTCGGTCGCTGAAATTCTCCTCATTGGCTGTCAGTATTTACTGGAGTTTATAGTGGAAATCTACCTTCTATGTTTGCAACATGTGTCTCACCACACTCACCTTGTGTTTTTGGCTAATCTAGCAATTTAAATACCTGGCCAATTTAAAGCACAATCAAAAGATTTACTATTCAGATTTATTAGGGCCCGAGCGCCGACAGCGGCGAAGGCCCTATTGGAACTGAAGGAATTATTTTCCCGGCAAATGAATTGCCTTTATGCGGGGCTTAACATATTAAAAAACTCACCAAATTTGGCGGTCGCATCAAGTTAAGGGTTTCGGTAATAGGCGCACAAAAATGGCTCGCTAGCTCCCCCCTACAAAACGTAAAAAATTGAGCCCCTGCAGTACGTTCATTGTAGACTCACGAAACTTGGTACACATATGTAGCATGTCAAGATGTACAAAAAAGCTCATTGGAGCCATACCCTAAACCCAACAGGAAGTCCGCCATTTTGATTTCAAAGTTCGAAATTAGTGCGATTTTGGCCATTTCCACATGTCGTACTTTAACAAACTCCTCCTAGAGATTTCATCCGATCAACTTCAAATTTGGTCTGTGCCATCTTAAGACATTGAACATGAAAAGTTATTACAAGAAAAACTTTTCGTCATAGGGCATGGCCGTGGCGGGGCGGCCATTTTGTGCGTTTCGCCATCGAAACAGGAAGTGGGTGTAACTCGAGTGTACATTGTCCAACCGGCTTTTCAGGATTCATAAGAGTCCAACCCTGAGGACAAATAAAGGCCGATATTTACTTAAAGTCATAGCGGCAACAGGAAGTAGGCCTAAAAGTCAAGGTGCTATACTTTAACGAACTCCTCCTAGAGATTTCATCCGACGGTCGTCAGATTTGGTCTGTACCATCTCAAAACCTTAACGATGAAAAGTTATTAAAAGAAAATGTTTTCATCAAACGGTGTGGCCGTGGCGTGGCGGCCATTTTGAGTGTTTAGCGATGAACGAGAAAGTGGCTGTAACTACAGTGTACGTTGTCGTATCTGCTTGAAATTTCCCACAATCAACAAGAGTCCACGCCTGTGGACATCTACAGGCCAATATTGACTTTTGGTCATAGCGCTCCCCGCTGGCAACAGGAAATCAGCCTTATATGACAAACATCATCCGATATGAAACTTAGAATGTGTGGTCTATATGTGATACTGAGCCGCCCCCTATACTTTAACCATGCCCACGTACATAGACCACGCCCCCTTTCATAACATTTGAACCATTTAAGGTAGAGTCTTGTGTGAGGTGTCATTGAACTCAGCAGAGTTCCTTATTCATTGGTGATGGTTTGGGCCACCCCCCTGTGCTTAAGCCACGCCCCCTTTCAGAACTGGTGACCCGTTTAAAGTAGAGTCTTGTGTGAGGTAAAATTGAACTCAGCAGAGAGTTCCCTTTTCATTGGTGACGATTTGCAGTGTCTGACTGCCACGCAAATGCAAGGAGCGGCGTCCGCCAGTAACCCCGACACGCGCAGAGGCGCGAGGGCCCGTCCATCGCTGCTTGCAGCTTTAATGTTCATGTTGTTTCTTTTTATGATACACCCAATGATGTCAAAGGGAGAGCTACAACAGTATAAACTGTATGGTTAAAAAAAATCTGTGGCGGTCGGCAATTTATTATCGTCTCAGATGAATGAGTGTCTCTAACTTTAAGTTATTTGCAGGTTGTGTTAGTAGTCATGTTACTTTGCACGGCAGCTGGAATCGCGGTATCACAAGATCACACGAAAATCCATCTTGTGAAGTTTTTCCGAGCCACTGTCACCCGGCCATCAGCTACTGTGAGGAGCTAGTTGCAGCTACAGCCGTGGTTTAGGTGTGTGGGACCATTCGTTTGAAACAAAAATGGCAGCTTCTAAAGCGTTTAGTGTGAATGCTGTAATAGCATTAGTTATCAGTATTTATGTATTGATTGAAGAAGAGCAAACGCCACTGAAGGCTTTTCTTGACGGAAAATATATTTTTGTTCTTCTCCTGAAAGGCTTAGGCAAACGTTTGGTTGACAGATGGTTCATCCAATCACCTGCCAAGTATTTTTTTTGAAAGTGTTTGCCCTTTTCCAAACTCTCAGATGGTTCAAACCATTTGGTGCGTCAGGTTAGTAGTAATGTAGATGTTACTGGAAACCAGTTTTCCACTGTCCGCGGGGTTTTAAAAAGTATTAAAAGGTGGTAAATCAAATTAGTACAAATTAAGGCCATTAAAAGGTATTAATCGTCATTTTACGAGGTATTAATTTTTTTAATACTTTTTTTGCAAACTATGAGTTGTCCATTTGTTTTATTATGTCTATTTAAGTTGATCTTGTAAAATTTGTTATATCCTATCCCGCATCGGGTGATAGCCTTTTTTAGCCTGACAATCCAGACCCATATCAAGGTGTTGGGTCTGGGTTCACACTATTGGCAGGGCTCAATCCGAGGGGCGGGATAAACTGATGTCTTTCAAATTCCCTCTGCACGTAATAGGATAGCGCTACAACCAAGCAGAGCAACGAAGAAGATAGCGGAGCTAGTTGATAAATTAAACTTTTGCCCTATCCCGTCGGCAAAACTCTGAACACATCTTCCTTTTTTAAGAATTACTTCAGTGCCGTTCTTTCTTTTCTCAAAGAAAAGATTAACTCCAAGTCTTCCAGAGTCGTGGCCAAAGCCGATTCCAAAGACCGCTGTTAGCCAGCAGCAGCTCTGCTTTGTTTAAAAGTTGTTTGTATTAAGGCATGGATACCCGACCTGAGGCCAACGGGTCCCGACGGGCCGGGCCGGGTCCGGACAGATATTTAGAATTTATGGTCGGGGTCGGGTCGGGCTCGGTCACATCAGCGCGATAAGGCATTTGTTGTAAAATGGTGCTGCGGCTCCTGAGAGCTCAGTGTGTGTGTGTGTGTGTGTGTGTGGTAAGTGGGCAGAAGAGAGATAGAGAAAGAGGAAGCAGACGTGTTGTAGATGCAACCGGAGCAGAGTTAGTGGTTATTCGTGTTATAACGTGGGCCCTGGAGGTAACGAGTCTCCCCTGGTTTTCTGATCACGGTTGGAAACGAAGCGATCAGGAGAGGTTAACACATTGAACATTTTAACAGCTGATTAACATGCGCTTGTTGCCCCGTGTGCGCTGATGCGCTCATCTGTTAACATTTCCGAATGCCTTCCTACAGTTGCTTAATAAAAGCGGGCTTTCCACACAAACAAACGTAGCCTACATGTGTCATTAGTATGAGGAAAAAAAATGAGATTTTAACTGTTGGGCTCGGACACAAATTTCTTAATACCTGTCGGGCTCGGGCCGGGTTCGGTCACGGCTCTGTCGGACGCGGGCCGGCCTCGGACAGAAAAATTCGGCCCGATCCGGACTCTAGTTTGTATCCCACAAAGATGAACAGAGATCGTGAGTGGTGCATCACACAGATGAAGAGTATAATGCAAACATTCCTCCAGGACGAGCAGTTGGCAGGTGGCATCTCAGCATGGTAAGAAGATATTGTATAGGGACAGTAGAAGTGGATAGGTTATTCAGATTGTTTAAGGTAGCGGTCTCAGTGTGCAAGGTGGTTTTGTGCATATTAACGATGTGCAAATTGACATTATCGAGTATTTAAATTGCTTAGAAAAAAACACTTCAAAACACGCATTGGAACCGATTGGAACGCTACACATTCACTCATGTCAACAAAGATGGCGGCGCGCGATTGTGCAGCGGCTGCTAGCTCTCCTGTCGGTGTATATTTATACAAGTACAGCCACACTGAACTAATCAATACAGGACCACGATACAACACAGCTGTTATGAGAGCCTTCCAGTAGGGGTGTGCATTGGCACTGCCCTCACAATTCGATTCGATTACGATTCACCAGGTAACGATTCGATTCAATTCGATTCTACGATGCATTGCGATGCATTGCAATGCATCAACATTCTACTGCACACAAGGCAAATTTTTCATCAGTCATGAGCAGGTCTCAACATAAAAAAAAAATCCCTACTGTCCCCCAGTTAATGATAACTAGAGAGGCTACTTAACTAGAAAATGATCTCAGATTAGGGGGCAATTCACTGAGGAGTGATGGTTAAAGACTTGATTACTGAAACGTAATCCGTGTCCTGATTGGTGGAAAATGCTTACAGAAAGAAAGGCCTGTTGTCAGGGAAACATCTCACTGTCAAGAGTCTGAAGTGAAAAGTTGTGGAAAACAGCAGCTGTGATGATGAATGGACTGAGAAGCAGGCTAGCATTCCTCCTGTATGCCTCACTTGAAATAAGACAATGTTGTTGCTAAATAATACAACCGGCATCATCATCAAGAATAAAGAACGCGGCGTCATTCACGTGCATATTAAGTAGCCACATGTATTTGTTTTGGTCTTTAAATACCTCCATAGGTTTACCGCTCCAGCGGAGAGGATGGTTAGACAGCAGCTACGTTTACAAGAGTTTGTCCAAAGTTCAAGATTGGTTGCGAATTAAGATAAACACTTAGACTACAAACTACATCTTTCATTTTAGCTTGTTTGTAAAGTCGCCATTTGCAGAGCAGAGCTGTGTTTGCACAGCGGTGGACGAGAGCGGGACAGCCAGACAGAGCAGACTAAAATATCGCTTTCTGCCTGTACAACAGGTAGGTGGGTATTGATAAGTATTGACTCTGTAATCATTGAGGGTTTATTGTAGGCTACTTACAGTAGGCTAACGAGTGTAGCGTTAGTTCATCTCGCCATCGTCGGTAAATAATCCCCGTAACGTTTCCAGCTACATGTTGTGGCGGAAACGCACACACCTCAGCCCTGCTGTGTGTGCGCAGCGAGAATCGCTGTTCAGAATCCAAAATGCAACGCTTGTATCCAAATTAATTGGTTATAAATTACCTGAGGTGAAAATGTGAAATGTTAACATTCACACGCTTCGTGCCGCTCTGTATGACGTGTGCTGATGCAGCAGACAGAGCCACAGTGACAGAAACTTCACAACTTTATTGTCCACTCAAGGCCAGAAAATAAACAGTGACATAATCGATTATGGCACTTTGCCGCATCGATGCTGAATCGTGCATGCCCCGCATTGCAATGCATTGCCGAATCGATTATTGTTGACACCACTACCTTCCAGGCGGCTCATAACATCCCGGAGGACATAGCCAGACCGGGTGCTCCAGGTTGTTGTCGGCGCTAGCACGCCGAGCTAGCTACCAGGAGGATGAGAAAATAACTCCAGAGGCGGAGCGGAGGACTGCATTTTTGTGCACAATGAATGGAGTACCGACCGCAGGATCGTTGCCCAGCACGTCTCACCTGACCTGGAGCCCTGTCGGTAATATACAGGCCATTTTATTTACTACGAAAACAGCACACTGCCGTCTACATAGCCCCCAATGCTAACGTTAGCACAAGTTTGGCTCACTGCTAACCATAGTGAACAAACTACAGCGCGATCACCTGGAGGGGACTTTTACAAGGCGTCCTTAAAGTCTGTACTCCCCAGCTTTTTTCCAGCATGTAGATTGTGCTACTAGAGGGAAGAACACACTAGACCATGTTCCTCTCCCTCACCTGGGCCAGTCAGATCATCATAAACTAATCCTGATCCCAGCATAAATCCTGGTCAGAAGGATTATACAGCCAAGTAGAAGGACGATCAGAACCTGGCGTGACACTGCCCTGTCTCATCTCCAGGACTGCTTCCAATAAGGACATGGTTGTGTGCAATATGTTACAGAACAGAGCCCTTTGTTTATTGTTATGATTTCATCTTGCTTGTATGCTGCACAATTTACATTACAGCAGAGGTGAACAACTGAATGTGTACTCAGAGTTCAATGTTCCTACACTAGTTCAATTAGTATAGTATTAGTATTTTGTCTTTGAATTGAGTGAATGTGTAGCGTTCCAATCGGTTCCAATGCGTGTTTTGAAGTGTTTTTTTCTAAGTAATTTAAATACTTGATAATGTCAATTTGCACATCGTTAACACAACAATGACGATATTATCGTAAACGATATATATCGCCCACCCCTATTGGAAACGTGTTGCGTATAAACCTGTAACTCAATGGCGTGTTGGTTTTAAAAAATATTAAGAAGATATTAAAAATTGTATTAAAATGTATTTCTGTATATACCCTGTATAAGGAACTTTTAAAGCAAACATATTCTATGATCTGGTGTAATGCTTGTCCTTTTTGACCTCAAGTTTGGCTGGTAAATATATCTGCAACTTAAATGGAAAGGCCTTTTATATAAAGTAAAACACAGGTACGCCTTTGTCTCCAGATGTCAGTGATGACTGATCTGACCTTTTCATTTAACTCACAGAGATGAGATGTGATCGTATCTTGAGTGATGAATCAAATTGCACTACAGTGACTGATGTCTAATGGCTTAAGGGTAGAGGTGGCAATGTAAGCACACATGAGATCTCCATCCAGTGTTGATGGCAGGATTTCTTGCAGTGTTTTATAACGGAGGTGGGCCACCTTGACTGAAACGAAGACCACCTCTAATAACATCATACGAATGAAAACCCTAAAAATAAAACATTGACATCCAGGGGAAAAAAAAATCACAACTTCATATGTGTATTGACTATTATTTAGGATGGTATCTCCTTAATTAAACTGATCATCTGGGTGGCTTACCACTTTGGCTAAACAATTTCCTGAGAGAAACCCTGGATAGTGTAGTGTCGATAGTGTAACTTCATATTTGGCAGAGTGGGAGGCTGCACATAGAAAGAAAAGCCAACTATTGGCTTTGAAAATGCTGATTTTGTGGCTCAGAGACACTGCTAATGGAAATTTGATGCTGCAATTGGACCCCTAACAGATGAGGAATATATTCCCGGCCATGGTGCTGTCTAAGAAATGAATAGTGAACTGATGATTGCAGCAATTAGTGCCATTTAATTTAATTGTCCACATATTCCTATTAAATTGCCTTTCTCATTCATTTCAATCTTTTGGGTCTAAGAAAAGGAATGTGAATACAAACTGTGAATGCCACTAGAGCCTGTGTATAAATAGATGGTAGTGACATTGCGATGCATTTTCCATTTTAAGGAGTTAACTCTCCATCTGAGAAAGCTTATTTGAAAACATACTTACCTTGTATACATCACAAACTTAACAGCATCTAGCATTATCTGAATAGAAAAGAAATTAATGAAATAATTTCCTTCCAAAATGAACTGTACAAGGCTGTGGTCACAAATATTTTATACTTTTTATACTACGTTTACATAGAAATCTACTATTTTTGTGTGGCTTTTGAAGACCGCAATATTGTGTTCCTCGAAGCAAACACCTGGTCTTCATGTGACTTTCACCATGCCAAGAAAATACTTAAAATAATACTTTATTTCTCCTCATGTGTATCCCTTGTTTGCATGTTGCAAAGTGCAGTCATTAACAGCTAACCTGTCGTGTGCAGAGTTTTCATACCAAAATGTGTGTTGGCAAGGAGCGCTGGCTTCTTTCTCGGCTCCACCAGGGCTATAACTGTGATAATCCCACAGTGACATTATTTGATAAACTAAACTGCATCATTATAACAACTGTGCGCAGACTTGTTTTGTTTATGCCATTTCCTCTATGGTACACTGAAACAATGAAGACAGCGTTGCAGCAAAGCATTGAGGTTTGTCTGTACTAATCACGCTGCCAAGACTGCTGATTACACCCACGATAATCAATGTGACATCCTTAATAGAAAAAAAGGGAAAATGAAAATTTCACACAGTCTATGAAGGGATTTTTACCCATAACATACTCAGCAAATAATCATATGAGAGATTTTATTTGTCAAGACATATAATTACATTTTTAAGCAGCAGTAAATCAGGTGTCTCCCGTGTTTGTGGTTGCGTCCCCCTATTGGAAAAAGATCAGGATGAAATATTGGTATTGCTGCTCTGGGCTGAAAAGATGCTTGTTTCAGCATGTTATGTGCATGTCACCCTTCCTACCACAACCCCAATCAATGCTGCCTTGACAAATCTCCCCTAGAGTGGGAATCATATTTTCAAGCGCTTGAAGGGCATTTGCTCACGCTGGCCCTCACAGTGACCCAGCTCCCATGCACAATTACACCTTTTCACACGGCTTGACACTATAATCCACTCTGTATTCACAGACTGACCTAAGGATGTCATAAATCTCCACCATGCAGCATTCTATCTGGCCCATGTTTTACTAAACGAAAGCATATATATATATATAAAATTAGGGTTGAATGTAACATCCAATGTCTCTTCTCAAGCAGCCCCAACATTTAAATGCTCCATCACAGTAATGTACAATAACCCTTCATTTTACTGCTCCATAATTTCCGAATAATTCTATATATCTAATAGGAGGCTCCCTGGAAAGAACTATGCAATTTGCCAAATAATTACATAGAACAAAATTGATTTTTGCACACCTATAAACGTAGCTATTCAATAAATAAATCATAAGCGTTGACAGTGGACTTTGTACTAATTCTAAGGGGAAAAAAGAGCCACTTCCAATGAATAAATTCTAGCTAGGGTTGCAAAGGGTCTGTCATTTTCTAAGGGAAGTTAAGCTCTGGAATTTTAAAAATGTCGCACAATTTCAATATAAATGTCGTACCTTTTAATAGTGAACTTATTATTATGCACATAAAAAGCAATACTAGGTCTCATGGCATGTTTTGGTTAAAAGCATGCCCGTTAAATTGAATTGTTACCATGCACCGCATTCAATAGCGCTCACTTCCATCAGTTTGCCAGCATCCTATTAAATAGGAATTCAGTAAAATAACAAACCCTCTGCATGCAGAGTGTATAAGGGCTGCACAATATGAGGAAAATATCTAAAGGCGATTATTTTAACTGATATTGCGATATAATTCTTAATATTGGAGGGAATGGTCATTGTATCATTATTCTCATTTTCATTAAGAATGATTAAAATTAAAATGATTATAGTATGATTAAATTAGATTAGTGATTATATTAGATTTTTGCCAGTATGTACCAAACAAACATGTTTTCTTTAGTCTGTAGGACATGATTTGTAAGACGGGACGTCTCTGCAGCACCACAATACTTCATTCAGAATGGTTTAACACCTATTTTGCCTTTCACAAATATTGCACCCCCCTGCGATTTGGATATTGGATTAGCGATTTCGATACAATTGTGATTACTTGTGCAGCCTTTCTACAAGGGGGCTAGCTTCGCTTCAGAACTCGAACCTCCTATGGCGCCATTTTGATGCTACAAAGTGATCACCTCCCGTTAGCATTCCATTGACTGCCATTCATTTTGAAGTCACTTGACCGTGAATAACTTTACATCTGAAGCGTTTAAAGACTCTATTTGTCCATTGTTTAGTTCTAAAGAAACACGACAATGTATAAAAGGCTCCATTACCTTGTACCTCACGTTATGGCTCCGTAGCAGACGTTTTTGTAAAAATAGGTTAACGATTGTGTCACATAGTAGAGGAATTACCGTATAGTACAGGAGAAGCTTGCAGGCAGTTTCGACTTACATGAGCTGTTTAGGTTTAATTACTAATGTTAACTAGCATTATAATATAATTATAATAATTAGCCTGTGCCCATGTTATCTCCTTAAATATACCTACGCTCTCCGTCTCTGCAAGATTGGGAATGATTGAGATTTCTCTTGGCACAGCTACCAGAAGACGTACAACTTTCAGACACGTTGCTCACGTCACATTTACGTTGTCTCTCTCAGTTGGAAGCTGCGCAGTAACGCTCAGCGCTCACCGGAAAAGTGCTTCTAATATCCTTCACTGGTCTCCGTCCAGAGCACCGGGCTCTGTTGGTCCATTCTTATATACTGTCTATTCCATCACATGTGCAGCCCACACTACTGCACTGTCTGAGAGAAAGGACTACATGCTTTCATGCAAGGTTTGATTACACACTGGAGTGAATATATTTTATAATTTATTTTTCATAAATATGTATTGTATAAATATTGCATTTCAGTTAAGCAGCAGATAGCCTAAAGTAAAATATACCGTTTACAACTTGTTAACACCCTCTGTTAGTTTTTGCTAACTAGCTGTTACCTTGTGGGATGTAGCTAGATTGAGCATGCTAATTGAGGAGTTTAAATTCATCTATTTCCATTCATTCTTTTACGTAAAACGTTTCTGATTTATAAACGAGTTGTTCACTTTAAACCCTAAGTTTGCACACATTGCCTGCTTGAAGTACCTTTTCCCCATTGGTTCACTTGCTAGCTATACGTGGCTATAGCTAGCAAGTGAACTATATTATATTCCTGTTATCTCGAAAAATTATTAATGTTTTGGTGCCAAATTTCGGTTCCAAAAGCGTCTGAACGCTTAAGCGCGAGCTTATCTGTCCTCTCTGCATACTGACAGAGAGCAGAGCTCCGACACACACACACACCTACGCGAAGAGGTGCGGAGCGAGTAAACTACATCGTCGGCTCTGTAGTTTTGTTGAACAGTGAGTCACAGCAATGCCGATAAAGGGGTTTCAAGTGTGGTTACAGTTTTTCAAAACTTCACTCTGACAGCGTTTGCTGCGATATGATATTAATGGCGAGCCGAAAGCCAGTGCTGTTGATGTTACACTTCCTCTAAGCTCTAGGCAAGCAGGCACAACGGTGTTTTCTCTGCCCTGGTGACTGACTGACAGGCTGAGCTCGTAAGGCAAGGCAACTTTATTAATGTTACTCTGAGTGAGCAGTGTTACCACAATTTTTACATTTTGATGACTGTTTTGATTCACAATTAAGTTGGAAAATAAAAGATTTGTGTTTTTAATGTATTTTTGTTGATGTTGAAATGGATTTTAAAACATATGGTATCGAAAAAAAAGTACCGTTAGGAACCGGTATCGAAACTGAGGTATCAAAATTGGCAACGGATTGAAATATTTTGAACGATACCCAGCCCTATAAGCATGCAGATGTGATAATTGTCTACAGGCAAGGATATAATTCAACATACATGACGTTTAGAAGTTTCCAATGAATGAAAAAGGAATTAAGGTTTACTTGGGTTTAAATATAACTGTTCTTTCAACAACTGCTTTCAACTTCAACGCAACTAACTTAATTCTAAGTTATAACAAAAAATCGTACTGATGTGAAATGTGGATGGTTAATATACATCCACCAATTAAATACTTGTTTAAACCCTTGTATTATAAAATGTTATTTTCTCATTCAATAAGCAGTGTCTAGCAAAGTCCAAGTGATAGTAAATAATAAGATAAAGGCCTTTGCTTATTAGACAGTTCAATCAGCAACAAGCCATCCCTTTACAAAAGTGTACAGGGCTCCAGACTAACTTTTTTCACTAGGAGCACAGTGACCCCCAACTGAAAATTTTAGGGGCACACCCAGAAAATTTAACGTGTAAAAAAAAAAAAAGGGGACAAATTTACTGGTCGCACACTCTCAATTTTTGGTCGCAAAATGCGACCATTTGGTCGCAGTCTGGAGCCCTGGTGTATGATGGCATCTTAAATCTGCTTGTGTATGAATAACCTTTATCTGACTACAATAGACCATCACCAGTCACAAAATCAAAGCAGTCCGAATTGGCTGTCGTCGTCGTAGTTGAAGAAAGTACGCATTTAGAATTGTTTGTGATGAGGACATGCAGTTGTGTATATGGAGGAGTTTTTGTAAATCATTGGACAAAGAATAAATACTTTCCTCTACCCTCTTGGCATTGGATTTTCTTGCAAATGAACACAAACATCCCGCTTTATCCTGAGCCATTTTCCAAAGCATAAAAACATGGCGGTGTCGCGTCATTTCCTATATTTGGACAGTAACTACAGACTTTTTACTGCTCACTGTGTGCATGATTGCGCCCGAAGTGCAGGCGTATAAGCGAATGTTATAAAGGCTTTCACCCATGATGATCACCCGGCCATGTGAGCCAGTTTGGATGTTCAGATCTTTTCTTTCCATTAGCAAGCACACAGACTGTTTTGTGTTTTTATTGCATCTAACTGAAGCCCATGTAGGAAATGACACGTTTCACATCCTCAGTTATCCAATCTGCCAAAATGATTGACAGAAACAGTACAATAAAACATACATTTCTGAAATAGCTAGGTAATGTCCTCGAGGCTCGTGCTGTAAAAAGATTTCTAACGCAACACTTCAGATTGACAGTGACATGTTTTTGTTTCTCTTTGCAATCGTATGTTCAAGAAAAGTCAAATGTTACGTACAAACATACCACTTGCAGTTTTTGATGTCTGACAGAAAAACAGTCGATTAAAAATAAAATGAACAACTATTTATGAGAAAATGCCATATATGAGTGCCAGAAAATCTTTTTTTCTTCTGGCTGCGCTTAAAGATACTGTAAATGATTTTCTGGCCAGACAATAACCAGCAGATAATATATGCCTGAGAAGAGACTTCTCCAGAAAAAAATTAAATATTGCAGGAAACCAACACTGTGCTGACGAGGTGCTTGCAAAGTGAATATAATATTATTCCATTTAATTCAGGGCTCATACATGTCACTGCCAGTCGGCTACTTAATAGCATAATTTAATTCCCAAAAGGTCAAAAGGGGCAAAAAATGGTCACTTGAGAGAGCCTTATCTCAAAGTCGCCTTAGTTCTTTATATTATAAAATGTAAATTAAATTACAGTTACTCTATAACTGATACTTTTTGAGAGTAATTGAGATTGAGACCTTCCTTTGATGTAACGCTACAGTAAAACCCTGTGTAGAAGCTCTGTATCGCTGCAGTGACCGATCAGAGGTGGTAAAGCGGAATATATAGAAGAATGTCATGCCCTGAATGTGGGGCAATGCTAGTCTGGCAATCACCAGACCAAGCTCAGTCTTTTAAGATTGAACAGTAGTCCTGGGAGTCTGCTCTGTATTTTTTCTGTACAAGAGGCGTGATCAACGGGCATAGTTCAAACGACTCTGTACGCAATTGGATGGTCCTTCAACCAATCGGACCAACGATCCGGGTGACATCCAGGGCTCCAGACTAACTTTTTTCACTAGGAGCACAGTGGCCCCCAACTGAAAATTTTAGGGGCGCAACCACAAAATTTAGGGGCACACACCGTAAATCAACATGTTAACCAAATATTCACATTTATACTAACTTCCACTGTATTACTAATAAACACTTTGATAATAGATGCAGAAATTACAATGTGCTGTTTCAAATTTCGTTTCACATTTTATTTTGGGGCAGCTGTGGCTCAGTGGTAGAACGGTGCAAGACACTGAACCCTGCGCTGCGCATCGGAGTGTAAATGTGTGTGAGTGTTTATCTGATCTGGCCAGCTTGTTGAATGTAAACAAAAAGCTTCTCTATCGTCATTGTGTTAAACCCGCCAATAGCGCGCCAGGTGGATAAGCCAGTTTGTGATTGGTTCCCGCAAATTTGTAACGGAAGCAGGATAGATAAACGTACAGGTTTCCAGCCTGAGCTGCAGGGCGAAATCAAATCGCCGGCAGATCTTTAACATGTGCGTCTAGATTTCTAGGCTAGGGCAATGCAGGAAAAGGATGAAAATAAAAGCTTAAAGGGACAGTTCACCCCAGAAATAAATATTTTCCTATTACCTGTAGTGCTATTCATCAATCTAGATTGTTTTGGTGTGAGTTGCCCAGTGATGGAGATATTGGCCCTAGGGATGTCTTCTGTCGGGTTGTAGTGCTCAAAGCGGCACAAAAATACATAAAAAAAAAAAAACGCAACAGCAATGTCTCATTCCAAAAATGATGACCGGTTCTCAAGATAATCCACAGACCAGCTTGTAAGCCGTTTCATGTAGAACCTATTTTCTTTTACCGAACTACACTTGCCGTACCGTATAACCGTGCAGAAGGAAGCATACCGGAGATTAGTGTATAGCTAACCGATACTGCTAGCTCACCTGAGCTAGCTAATGCTACATCTCAGCCAAGGAGGATGCTATTAATGTTTACATCTAGGGTTGCCGGGTTAAAAGAAAATAGTTCCTACATGAAATTTCTCACAACCAGGTCTGTGGATTATCTGGAGTAACCGGGGCATGATTTCTGGATAGAGACATTGCTGTTGAGTTGTATTTTTTGGCCCAATAAAGTCTGCATGGAATGCTGCTCGGGTGTGTGAGAGTGTCCCTCTGGTGCTCTTTTCCGTTTGGTGATCCTACTAGTTTAAAAAGGTTGAAGGAAACTGAGGCGGGGAAACTGGACAGGGTAAAATTTAAAAAGCCTTTAATATCTTCTTGGCTATAAAGTCATTAAAAAATGCCTACATTGTATTTTCTATGTTTTGTAATGTATTTTTTGGCACTTTAAGCACCACAAGCTGCATATAGTGCCATGTAGCCACCACCAGAGCTGTTTGTAAACAGGGACTGTGAGGTTCCTTTTAGAAAAACCTCTAACGCTATTAATATCTATTAAAGGTAGTGCATTATGGAACACACTACCCCCCAACTATAAGGGAATGTTCCACTCTGGCCACCTTTTTAAGAGCCAAGTAAAGGTGTGGCTTAGAGCTAACCAAACGTGCAACCACCTCTAACTGTGTGCTGTACCGTATTAGCCCAGTAGAGCATACTAATGAATTGTATTTCCGTTTTAACACTTACTAATGAATTGTCCTGTTTCTCCTTGTTTTACATAGCAAATGTTACTACTGTATATCTTTTGTCCTTTTTATTGGAAGTTCAACCTGTCTAATGGACTACAAGATGGAAATTAGACCCTGGGCTACAATCTGGCCTTTTTTTTTTTTACGTGTACTGCTGTACATGTTCATCAAATGTGCATTGTCCTGAAATAATAAAAAAATATATAGTTCCCTTTTATTTGAGAGAAGGCAGACTCTATCTCTATAGAAGATAACTCAAACACTGGGAAAATATATCCTTTACATTTTGGGGTGAACTTTCCCTTTAAACCCGACAACTAAACCCTAGTTTCCTCCAGAAAATGATGGCGCAGCTGCACGCAAAAGAAAACACTGAGGCTGCCAGCCACACACTCTTAAACTTTCAAGGTGATACCTGATTCTTTGTATCAGCAGGAAACTGTTGCCAAGGGAACAGAATTACTTGACTGTTGATAAAGAATGTCAGGCAATCAAGAGGGAGCTGGAGGCGCTGGAGCACGCTCTGATAGGGCGACACCTCCACCTCTCTTCTGAACAAGGATGTGGGAAACCTGACAATCCATCAGCTTCTCCACGGCTACTGGTCAGATTCCCTGGGATCAGCGCAGCACTGCTGTTTAAATGCTGCGTAAATGTCTCTATCCAAGCACGAGGTCTGCAGTAGAAGCAATGTAAAGCAAAAGGCATTAATAATGACAGTCATTACCTGACAAAAATAGACCTGGGAAGGTCACCTGCAATGCAGAGCCAGTTTTACAGGGAGAGGCAGCTCACAAATATCAGCGTCGTTCTCTGAAGACTTCAGCTGAATAGCCAGTTAAACCAAAGATCTATAGCTTGACATTTTTCGTCCTTTTCTACAGCCGTGTTGGCTGCACGGTTTCAGGGGAGGGCTGTCTGCGCGCACACACACACACACGCACACACACACACACACACACACCCCCTCTTGTCTTTATGTAACATACCTAATTTAAAGCTACTCGTTTCAAGTGGGAACTCTCACATCCTCTCGTTGGTCAAGTGAATGGAATCTGGATGAAATATATTTAGTTACAAGCTCTGTGTTTTAGAGGCAGTTATATTTTTATATTTTTTTACTTGCTAGGTATACTGCACTCCCGGGGCTAAATGTTTAAACAATGTGTAAGCACAAAATTTTAGATTCTTCAAAGTAGCCACCCTTTGCTTTTTTATTAATAAGGGAAAAAATTCCACTAATTAACCCTGACAAAGCACACCTGTGAAGTGAAAATCATTTCAGGTGACTACCTCATGAAGCTCATTGAGAGAACACCAAGGGTTTGCTGAGTTATCAAAAAAGCAAAGGGTGGCTACTTTGAAGAATCTAAAATATAAGAAATGTTTTCAGTTATTTCACACTTTTTTGTTAAGTACATAATTCCATATGTGTTCATTCATAGTTTTGATGCCTTCAGTGAGAATCTACAATGTAAATAGTCATATATATATATATATATATATATATATATATATATACAGTACAGGCCAAAAGTTTGGTCACACCTTCTCAGTCAATGTGTTTCTTTATTTTCATGACTATTTACATTGTAGATATATATATATATATATATATATATATATATATAAAAAAATATATACATACATACACACACACACACACACACACACACACACACACACACACACACACACACATACATACATACAGTACATACATGTACTACATAAATATTTTAATGATATTTAGAGACAAAAGGCAAACCATTTTGTTCCCCTCTGTGGTATTTGGTTTCGACAGTTGCATCCTTTTTAATAGGTTTGTTTTTTTTTTCCTTTTATTTTATTCCGGTAATGAGCTAAAGAGAGATCTATACTGCACAACAGAAAATAAATTGACAAAAAAAAAATTGACTGAGACTGGCCTTTTGAAGAGTGGCTAATAAATGAACCAATATGCACACGTGGCATATCATCAATTACTTCAACTTAAACATAATGGTGCATTTACTAAGTCTTTTTTTATTGAAAGGGACATCATTACATGGATCAAAGAGGTTAAAATGATTATGGATAAATTGGATTTACCATCTTTTTTTAGTTTTCTATTCAGAGCTCTGAAAAATGGTGGAAGCAGAGAGTGTGAGAGCTCACTGCGTACTCCTCTAAATCATGCTCAGTTTATAAAACCGTAAGCTGCAAATTGGAGGTAATTATGCTCCACTTATCACAGAATCTCTCTCACCTCTCTGAAGACTCTTACAAGCTAAAATGTTTGAATAACATCCAAAGACATAACATTTAATTAGCATATTTTTTTATTTTTTTTATTTAAATAACTAGCTGAAATATTATTAAAAATGTATTGAATGAATACTCTAGAATACACTCTGCTCTCATCCTGCAGTGTTTGGATGACATGAAAGCAATAGTTAGAGTAATACTGGAGAGTGAAAAGAAAGCCTAAAGTCTTAAGGATTTTTGGCTTTTCCCATGCGTGAAATTCGTTGACAGTGTGATGTGGAGCCATAGCTAAGATTCTTGGCAGGATTGATTACAGAAAATTTGTGTATAACAAAAGACACTGCCAATTTACCACCGAATGATAATCCAAATTAATAACCTTGACTAAATTACAGTTTTTTTCAGATGTGCATTCACACAGAGTTTAGGATCATCCAACTGAGGGTTCATGACTTTTAGAACTACGCAGGTATTAACTGGACCTAATTTAATAGGGGATGTTTTTTTGGACATATTTAGCTTTACAACAGATTCTGAACATTTGAGTTCTCAGTAAAAAGCTACAGTTTAGAAACCTGTATCATGCAACGCCTACCTTCCCAGGATCAGTCCACAAAAGGGACATCATCACAACATACACGGCATGGCCAAAAGTTTGTGGGCATACTTCTGATTCTTGAACATCTCATACCAAAACCAAGCCATACATCACTCTAATGTGAGAGGTTTTTTTTTATATAACGTTTAGGAACCTAGCTGCAGGGATTTGCTCCCATTCCGCCACAAGAGGGTTAGCGATGTTTTCACACGGATGTTAGGTGATGAGGCCTGGCTCGCAGTTGCTGTTCCAGTTCCACCCCAAAGGTGTTGGATGGGGTTGAAGTCAGGGTCAAGTTCCTTCACACCAAACTCTGAACACTTGGGTTGCACCTCATAGCCCTTAAATTGCCTCCTCGACTCCTCCACTTGCCTCCCTTCCTCGCGTCCTAGTCCCTACCACCGAGGAGGCACGGGAGGAACGCGAGGAAATCATGGGAGGAGAGAGGCAACGAGCGAACGTGTTTTAGAGGGATGAGACGTCCTTTTCCTCTTCCCTGAATTCGTCAACTTCTTCAGCTGCTCGGCTTCCGGGAAGGCTGCTCTCGTGTATCCTCGCCTCTATAGCTCCTCGATGATTCCTCCTCGATGCTCGCTCCTCGGTCCTCAAATAAGAGCTTTGAGATGGCCTTCACCGAGGAGGGACAGAACAGCTTCCCATTCAGCCGAGGACCGAGGAGTCGAGTAGCTATCAAATAAAGGCTATGAGATGCAGCACTTCAATACTTTATGGACACTTGCTCTGTGGACACTTGCTCTGAGAACGGAGGAAAGACAGAAAAGGACCTTCCACGAACAGTTGGCACAAAGCTGGAAGCACGTTATTATCTAAAATATAATTGTAATCTGTAGCAATATGAGTTCCTTTATTTGGAACAAAACACCCTGACCTAAACCCTGAAAAATGGCCCTTGGTCAAGGACACAAAAATATAGCTGTATACTTTTGTCCATATAGTGTATTTTGGAACTTTCCATTTTGAGTTTTTATACTATTTGTCATATGCAACTCATTGTGTAAGTAATTATGCTGGAAAAATGTTTTCCACCCGCTCATGTAGTGGATAGTTTTTTTTATACAGTATTTTGAATTTAGATCATGTTTCCACATATTGGCATTTGCATACATAGATATTTTTACCCACATATTGGCATTTGTTTCGGTTTCCTTGGCTGTCATTTACTTCCATCAAAGCGAGACTCGTGAGGAGGCAAATTAAAAATTGATTTTGTATCATCCTACCCTACTGGAAGGTTCCCATTGTGTTTATTTGGCTGCGATCACTTCCAACTGCCTTGACTCATTTGTGTGACAGTGGAAGTAAATATAGTTTTGCTTACAAATTTTACCAAATTTATCTACTTGGCCTCATCACAAGCCAGAATTAAGCAGTACTTTTTCTGTTTTGACAGCAAATTGAAACTGTTAGAGATTAACTACTTAAAGAAAAATAGGGAGGAATACAAATATCTTTTTATCCCACTTTTACATCACTGAGTTATGTTATTATATGCTAATTATTTCCATACTTATTTGCCTCCCTCCAGTGTCCTCACGTAAAATTTCCATTTTCATCTCATATCGATTTAGAAGAACAAGCTGTCAAAGCACCGGTCTCCAGCTGTATGTTGAAACGGGCTCAGCTGCTCAGCATCGTCTCTCTGATTCTACCGCAGCAAACCTCCAATTAATATCAACGGGGAATGTCACTTGTAAATAGGGGACATCAGCTTTTGAGCTAAACTCATTGCAAAGAAAGTTAGAAATTTCAATGTCGTGGTGAAGAAGTTCTCACGGACATTTCAATCTCGATTACAACTCGTTTTCTGTCTGATTATCAGGCTAGTGTGGTGCAGGACGGAGAGCTCTCAACAATCCCTCAGAGTTTGACCTTTTGGCAAATACGCTTTTTTGCTTTTTGATTAGACTTAGATAAGAAGATCAACACCACTCTCATATGTGAGTAGATAGATAGATAGATAGATAGATAGATAGATAGATAGATAGATTTTGAAACGGAAAAATTAATTTAAAGTAGGTTGATTCAGAAAGACTTCAATTTACTTGCAGAGTAAGTTTATGCTATCTCACTCCAGGTCATAAATCATCTCCGCTTCTTGTGCTGTCAAATTATTTTAGCTGAATAACTATAGCTTTATGAGTACAGATTCGTCAGTGACTAAATGAGATGGCAATTCAAATCTTGTATTGGATCTCACATTGTTTTATTCAAACTGCCCATAGCCACTGAACAAATTGAAAAATCACTTAACTGGAGGTTGCTGAGAATCACGAGTAGTCTGAATCGAACAAAGATCATTTATACCCTACCTGTCTTTCCAATCACTCCGATCCTGGCTGCCCTCCAGCAGCTGGTCCCTAATTACTCCCTAACGCAGAAACCCTCTGACATGTTCGGTTGCTGAACGCTTCAAACAGACTGAAAAGACTGTCTGAACAAATTGGTTAGCAAGGGGGTTGGGTTTGTAATTGTTGTAGAATCCGATAAAAACGTTGGTTGACTCAGACAAATTCCTCAAACTGAACTAAAACAAGTCCAATCACATTGGGTTATTTGTAGTCACACATTATTGTACTAATTATTCTTATCTAATATTATTGTTCATGGAAATTAGCCAAAAATGAACCAAGATGGCGATCAGTTGTTTTATATTTGCAGTGTAAACAAGGTCGGGCAGTGCTGTTAAACTCTCTTGTAAAAAAAAATTTTTAACAGGCATATTTGACTGTTTTCTCTTCGGATTTTCCTATTTCTGTTATGGTTTTGGTGTCTTGTCTTATTTTGGTGGTCTGTTTTGTGCTCTGTTTCCTGTTTTATTTTGAAGTCTCTGGTTTTCTGTCTTGTCTTGTCCACTTTACTTCCGGTCTTGTGTTTCCCTCCTTTTGTTGATTGCTCTGCCCTGCCTAATGTGTTTCACCTGTTTCCCAGCCCTTGTGTCACCTGTCTTGTGTTATCTCATTAGTCTGTGTATTTAGTCTTGGTGTTCCCCTTGTCCAGTGTCAGATCATTGTTTGTGTTTGTGTTCGTGAGTTTCATCATTAAATCCTCGTTTTCAACTTACTCCTGCCTGCCTGCCTGCCTGCTCTCTGCATTTTTGGGTCCGCCATTCCCTACTCCTCCCTGCTACACCTGACATAATGATCTGACCATCATGGACCCAGCGGAGAAACTTCTTTTCACCAAGAAGGTGTTGGAATTTGGCTTGACTGTGCAGTGTTTGCTCTGCTCTGAGCCAGACCGGCACCCTCCTCTCCTGGAGAAGCTCGCCATTCAGCGACAGTGGTTGGCAGAGAGGCCTTGGGTGAGTCACTTTGTTCCCCACCTGGAGGAAGTCAAGCTCGTGCTAGAGCGTTTTCTACAAGCCACCCCCAGTGACTCACCCACCACCAGCCTGCCTCCTCCCCAGTCGGCCAACACCGTAGCCGTCGGTGTGTGCTTTGTCAGCCCGCCTGCCACTTTGCCAGCTTCCCCAGAACTCTTGGGGAGACTGCTCAGACGCTACCCGGTCAGCGTATGCCCCCAAACCACAAGCAGTCCTATGACGGAACCCGCTTGCCGTCTTCAGCGGGGACCCGTGGAGGCCGTGGACGGAGGAAGGGACATCGTGGCTCTCAAGCGCCATGTCCCCAATCAGCCTCACAGTGGACCTGAGCCTGATCCGACCTGTGTGCCCTCAGCCACCGCGGCAGTCCAGTCGCCGCACCCCCCGCGCCTGCAGCCCGTCGCCTTGACGCCCAGTCGCCCGCACGCCACGCGCTGCAGCCACGCCTGCAGCCACGCCTGCAGCCCAGCTTGCAGCCCAGTCGCCCGACGCCACGCCTGCAGCCACGCTCTGCAGCCCAGTCGCGACGCCACTCTGCAGCCTAGCAGCCCCTCTGCTGCAGTCAGCCCTCCTGACTCTGAGCTGGACGTGCGAGCTCTCCTGACTCTGGGCTGACGTGCAGCTCTCTTGACTCTGAGCTGACGTGCAGCTCTCCTGACTCTGAACTGACGTGCAGCTCCCTGATCCTGAGCTGACGTGCAGCCCTCCTGTCCCTGGGCTGGCATGCAGCCCTCCTGCCTCTGGGCTGACGTGACAGCCCCTTCCCCAGCCTCTCGGCCTAGCTGCCTCTCCCTGTCCCAGGTTAGCTAGCAGCCTCTCAGTACCCCGGCTAGCTAGCAACCTCCCTGGTTCCCCGCCAGCTAGCATCTCCCTGACTCGCAGCTAGCTAGCATCTCCCTGACTGCAGCCAGCTAGCATCTCCCTGACTCGCAGCCAGCTAGCATCTCCTGACTCGCAGCCAGCTAGTCCCTGACTCCAGCCAGCAGCAGTCCCCTGATTCGCAGCCAGCGCAGCCCTGATTCGCAGCCAGCCAGCAGCTCCCCTGATTCGCAGCCAGCTAGCGCTCCCTGATTCGCAGCCAGCTAGCAGCTCCCCTGATTCGCAGCCAGCTAGCAGCTCCCTGATTCGCAGCCAGCTAGCAGCTCCCCTGATTCGAGCCAGCTAGCAGCTCCCTGATTCGGCCAGCTAGCAGCTCCCTGATTCGCAGCCAGCTAGCAGCTCCCCTGATTCGCAGCCAGCTAGCAGCTCCCCTGAGTCCAGGCCAGCTAGCAGCTCCCTGAGTCCAGGCCAGCTAGCGCTCCCTGAGTCCAGGCCAGCTAGCAGCTCCCCTGAGTCCAGGCCAGCTAGCAGCTCCCTGAGTCCAGGCCAGCTAGCAGCCCCCTGGCTCCAGCCCCCCGAGACTCTTCGCCTGGCTCCAGCCCCGGCTGACTCTTCGCCTTGGCTCCAGCCCCGCTGACTCTTCGCCTGGCTCCAGCTCAGCTGACCCGTTGCTTGCCCCGGCCCCTCGGAGGGTTTTAGCCTTCATTGGCCTGCCAAGTCTCCTGAGGGGTATGGCCTTCACGCCGGCCGCCAGAGGGGACTCCTCCCGCCCCCCGCCTGAGGGGACTCTCCTTCCGCCGGCCTCCTGAGGGGACTCTTCCTTCGCCCCGCCTCCTGAGGGGACTCCTCTTCGCCGCCGGCCTCCAGAGGGGTATCGCCGCCGCGCCCGGCCTCCAGAGGGGTACGTCACCCGCCTCCAGAGGGCACTCTCCTTCGCCGGCCTCCAGAGGGCACTCCTCGCCGCCGCCCGCCAGAGGGGTACGGCGCTCGCCGCCGGCCAGAGGGTACGGGCCTCGCGCCGCGGCCGCCAGATGGGTACGGGCCGCACGCCCGGCCGCCAGAGGTTGTAGCATTCGACGCGGGCCTGAGAGACTTCCCGCCCTGTTCGTCCTCCCCTGAGGGGATTCGCCCGTTGCAGACGGCCTCCTACGAACCCTCACCGTTCTGTTCCCGTCTGAGGGGTTCTGCCTTCCGCCCCGGCCGCCTGAAGCATCCTGCCGCCGTCGCCGGGTCGCCTGTGGGATTCTGCCTTCTCTGTGGCCCCCGTGCCCCCAGTGCTCTGTGTTTCCCCGTGCCCCCGGGACTCTCTGTTCCCTGTGCTCCTGGACTCCCTGTTCCCCGTGCCCCAGGACTCTCTTTTCCCCTCTGGCCTCTCTCTGTTTCCCCTTGCCCCGAGTGTCTCCAGTGCCTTCCTCGCCCTTCCGGGGTGATTTAGTTTGACTTTTTGGTCGTCGCCCTCCTCCGGGCCCCTCCTCCCTCCCTGGTTTGTCTTTTGCTCCTTTTTTTTTGGACATCTGGGATCTGTCCCTTGGGGGTACTGTTATGGTTTTGGTGTCTTGTCTTATTTTGGTGGTCTGTTTTGTGCTCTGTTTCCTGTTTTATTTTGAAGTCTCTGGTTTTCTGTCTTGTCTTGTCCACTTTACTTCGGTCTTGTGTTTCCCTCCTTTTGTTGATTGCTCTGCCCTGCCTAATGTGTTTCACCTGTTTCCCAGCCCTTGTGTCACCTGTCTTGTGTTATCTCATTAGTCTGTGTATTTAGTCTTGGTGTTCCCCTTGTCCAGTGTCAGATCATTGTTTGTGTTTGTGTTCGTGAGTTTCATCATTAAATCCTCGTTTTCAACTTACTCCTGCCTGCCTGCCTGCCTGCTCTCTGCATTTTTGGGTCCGCGATTCTACTCCTCCCTGCTACACCTGACAATTTCCAGCTTACAATCTCTCTCTCTCTCTCTCTCTCTCTCTCTCTCTCTTTTTTTTTTTTTTTTTTTTTTTTTTTTTTTCTTGTTACTTGAAGTAACCACCATTTGTACCAGTAACATTCCACCCATGGTAAGAGTTCAGAAAGAATCCATTAGTTCTCTCAAGATGAGAGATGGAATTGATGATGGCCCGGCGTGAGCCAGACCTTGAACCAGTAATTTCGCGGTATATGAAGCTCTCCCCCTGCAGATCTATAGTCTGGGAGTAACATCAAAAGGCTCCCGGTACAAAGGGAACAAAGTGCAACAGTGTGTAGTTTCGGCTGGGTTATACTACAAAAAAACTGGTTCGTACGACGTGCACGTGGTCATGAGTCATTTTTTGGAAGTCCAAGTCAAGTCTTAAGTCTCTGGCCATCTGAGCTGTCCGTAACACTGTATTGTTAAATCTTATGAATTCAAAGCATGTCCTGTAGCTACCATCCATACAATACAGTATCAAAACCAGTTGTAGGATAACTTTATGGGGTCTACTGCAATGCAATCTCAGACCTGCCAACATGTACGCATTTTGCGTAGTACATACGCATTTTGACATCAAAATACGGTGATACGATTTGTCACTTTAAACTACGCGAAAATCAGGTGACTGCTTTGAGTTCACTCGTTGACGCGCAGTAACCATTAACACTTGTTGGTAGTAGGCGGCTAAAACCTATGGATAAACCGCGTAGCAGCCACGAGCATGCTGGAAAAAAAACTGAAGAAGAAGAGTTTGACAAATCACAGCTTCGGGTTCCTTCCTCTAATGTCAAGCGGGGATATCGGCTACTGATAGTAAAACGAAAGCATCAAATGCAAGTGTTATTCCTCCCTCATTCCCATTTAGTTTGGTTGGTTTCCCCCATATATCTATGGGTTTCCCCAAGGGAGGACGGTGCTTGGAAAGGTAAACTGATTTGATGTAGAAAGGTGAAATTGTGAAATGAATTATTTTCCTTGCCTACCTGTCAACTTTGGAGAAATATTGTTTATATTATTATTAATAAAGCCTTGCATTTGGTATATAAAGTCTTGGATTTCGTTACAAAGGTCTTATATATGTTTTGCCTTTCCTAGGATTAAGTTCATACCGTAACAAAATTAACGTTTACTAATGTAGGCTAATTAAAAACTGACCGGAGCCCGTCACTGAACACACCGGAGGACCGAGACAAAGTAAACACGCCTCTCTGACCGGTACCGGGGGGTTAGCGGTTAAACTGAGCGGAGGATGTGCAGAATGTGTCGGTGTCTGTCGGACCTTGGCTGGCCGCTCGGCGCCTTCAGACAAAGCTCAAGCTAACAGGCTAACGGCTTATTAGCTAGCCAAACACCGAGCGGTAACATCTGCAAAGATTGGCTCTGTGAGCGTATTAATCTGCTCGGTGTGCGTCTTATAACAGAGCGAGCAGCCGCCGGACTGTAACACTTATTGATCCGTGCAGGACTTCACTGTGAGCGGACTGTTTAGAGACGATGTGACCGGCAGGTCACGTCAAGGGTTATCTGCTACTGTAGCAGAGCTGCAAGGAAACGCTGAACTGAGCGGTGTGTTTTCAGTGTTATACACTGCTGCAGGTGTTCATGCACAACTGTTGTTGGTGATTTCCAGAGGTGGAAGACTTACTCAGATCATGTATTGCAGTAAAAGTAGAAAAAACAGTGTTGTAGAGTTACAAATGACTTGTCAGTTACAAGTCCTGCATTCAACATCTTCCCTATGTAATAGTACAAAAGTATTATCAAAATATACTTAAAGTACCAAAAGTAAAAGTGCTCATTATGCAGTGTAATATATTTTATTGGATTATATTATGATCCAATTAATTATATTTAATATAATTAATGTTTTATTTAATTCAAGTAGCCTACTTGAACATGATTATTTTCTAGGGTTTAAAATGTATACACATTTGTAGGCCTGTCACGATAACAAATTTTGCTGGACGATAAATTGTCCCAGAAATTATTGCGATAAACGATAATATTGTCATCCAGAGACCATTTGCATCTAATATAATGATAATGGCATAATAATACAGGTACATCTTTTCAAAGATCAATACACTAAAGAATATTTAACACTGGAACTGGAAGACATTTTAAATATCCACAATGTCTTTGATCTCCTTTAGTATGTCGTCTTTCACGCTGATGTACAGTTGTGGAATTGCCGTTTGTGACACGTAAGTTCTCAGACTACAGACTCTGTACTACATTTTACAATTATTTAACACTAAATATTAAATTTAAATAATATATATTATTATATATATATATACATATATGCCACATGGCGAGTAAATGTACCAAAATAGTTCTGTTTTTCAGTCTTCATTTTCTTCAGGTCGGAGCTTCGTGGGGCGGGCCCACACACACACACACAGACACACACGCCACACACACACACAGGTGCAACTCTGACATACTTTCCACACTCCGTGTCCGCGGACAGCTGTAGGCTTGTACCGTTAATGTTCTGTGCATTGTCGGACACATGCAGCCACTTTCCTGAAACCGCTATAGCGAGACTGGACGAGTCCACAGCGGCGTGTATGTCCGAGCCCGGCTCCACCGCCTCCACCTGCAGGTTGTCAGCTGTGTGGTTTGGAATGAAAGGGAGAAAACGGGACGCAAGTAACACGGGTGATATCGGCTCATATACTTTCTTTTTGACGGCGCCCTTAACTGCAAAGTGCCGCGGAAACCCTGCTCCAACTCTCAACTAGCGTTTGTCTGTCTCTGTCTCTCTCTCTCGGCCTGGAGTCCCGCCCCCACAAAGACCATGCGACTGACAAGAGGGTTCACTCCTCGTTACGCTAAGGAACCGAGAGTGGTCCTCCAGTCTCTTTGGTAGAGAGAGACGAGGAAAACAAACAAGCATGCAAATGGAAATTATCGCGGCCGGAAAAATTATCGAGCTCATTTTTTTTTATCGTGCGATAACTCGATTTATTGACTATCGCGACAGGCCTACACATTTGACATTTAATGGCATTTTTTCCACGTGTGTGCCGCCGTGTTCATGAACCAGAACTTCGACAATAAATCAGTAAGTTGCTACTCAAAAAAGTTTTTCAAAGTTGGCAGGTCTGCAATCTGAGCAAATTAAAAGTCCCATGGCATGAACATTTCAATTTATGAGTTTTTTTTAACCGTAATATGCGTTCCCCCAGCCTGCCTATGGTCCCCCAGTGACTAGAAATGGCGATAGGTGTAAACCGAGCCCTGGGTGTCCTGCTCTGCCTTTGAGAAAATGAAAGCTCAGATGGGCCGATCTGGAATCTTCTCCTTATGAGGTCATAAGGAGCAAGGTTACCTCCCCTTTCTCTGCTTTGCCCGCCCAGAGAATTTGGCCCACCCATGAGAGAGAGGCATCATGGCTTTCAAACGAGCAAAGTGGCAGTTGGTCAAGGCCACACCCCCACCCTCCACAATAGCTACAGACACAGAAATGGCACATCCTAAGTAAAGCTCATTGTGGGACTGGCTCTAATGGCTGTAATTCTGCACCAAGGCTGAATTTCGGGAAAGAGACTTCAGATACAGTATTAGGGGACCACTAAGGACTATATAAAAGCATCCAAAGAGCACCATGTCATGGGACCTTTAAGAACTCTGTTTTTAATTTCACAGTTACCTGTGACAATATATGCTAAATGTAACATCACTTTCACATTAGCAAGTGACTGACCTATCTGGGTGCGTTTTGAGATGCCTGATGAAATTCGACGTTGTTGATCCGGCATCATTTATCTTTAGCCACACACTGTTTACGAAGTTAGTGAAAGCAAAACTAATGACAAAAGGCACAACTACGCGAGGACTTGGCGTTGCCATCGTCAAAGCAATTTTTTTTAAATGTGAGCGCGCGCACATAGGCATATGTGTTGCACATTATGGCAAAGGGCAGGGGACATGCAGCTCGTCATACGTTTCCCCAACATATATATGCACCAATAAAAGAAAATAGAAATACATAAAAAAAAACATTAAATTTAGATTTAAAAAGCAATAATTGCATGAAAACAGGTTGTTGACGAGTCTCGAAGCTAGAGTCCGAGTCAAGTCTGAAGTCTTTTGGGTTGAGTTGCAAGTCAAGTCTGAAGTCAGCTGTTTGTGCGACTCGAGTCCGAGTCTCAGACTCGAGTCCCCATCTCTGACGACGTGTTGTCGGAAATCAAGTGTGTATATAGTGCATATAGTTTTTCCAGACAGCGTGTATATAGTAGAGATGCAACGATTACAACTTTCTAGGCCGATTTCGATTTTCTTTGAGTTAGGCCAGCCGATACGGATTTTAGCCGATTCCGATTTCATTTTTTCTAACCACTTTACAGCACATATATAATATTTATTTTCTTTAATAGAACATTTTGCACAGAACATAGAAGATTTTTTGAACCGATAATGGATCACTATAAAATAGAACTATATAAATTACTCCTGGTGTGGGAAATTCACACACATCTATAGTGCAATGTTAGAACCATTTCCTTCTTTTCACATCCAATATCCAACTAAAAAAATTAGATTTTTGTTTTTTTGGTGTCGTCCCTCCACGGCCTACTTTTTCCTTGCAGGTGTTTCATATTGCAAACTTTTTATCTTCTGCACACACGCTGAAGAATTTCCAAACAGCTGACATGTTGCAGGTTAAGTGACGTATACATGTGCAAGAACAACGCGGACACGCGCGACACACGGCGGAAAAGTTGAGAGAAAGGAAAAAGAGACTGTGCTGTCACGTCCGTGTGTGCGTGCGTCCTTGAGAACTGAAACTCGTATAACTTCTGTTGACAGTTAATTGTAGCATTGACCGGCATGAAATCGGCATATGTCAGACTGACCTGCCGGTCGCCGGTCATGGCCGAGCATTTGAAAACCGGCCAATTCCGGTCACCGGCCGGTCTATCGGTGCATCTCTAGTATATAGTGTATATAGTTTTTGTGTATATAGTTTTTTTCAGACGTTTATAGTGTATATAGTTTTTCCAGACAGCCAAACTTGAAGCTGGGTTGAAAAGCCAACTGTAATGCAAAGGGTGGTGACACAATATTGTTAAAATACGGGGACAACGGAGCACGTTTTTTTAACAATCTCTCTGTCACATCCCGTCCCCGCTCTTATTGTGTTTTCTGTTTGTTTCATGGACTTCCTGTTTTATTTTGATATTTACTGTCTGTCTGCGCTCCCGTTCACTTGTCTTCCTGTCTTTGTTTGTTTTCCCGCCGTTTGTGATTACCTGTCCCCGCCCTAATGTGATTCACCTGTGTGTAGTTGTCTTCCCATCCCCCGTGTATAAATACTCACCTCATTCACTCACCTGTTGCCAGATTGTTGTAGCGCCTCGTGTGTCTCTCTTTCCAGCGTTTTCTTTTGTATGTATCCAGTGTTACCAGACCTACCGTTAGTTTTCCTGACCACCTCTTCTGCCTGTCGATTCTGTACCTTTGCCTGCATTGTTCTTCAAACAATAAATCCACTTGCATTTCACCTCTGCATCTAGAGTCGTGCATTTGAGTCCACCATTGTACCCTTACACTCTCCTGTAAGGCATTCATTGTGTTGCACTCAAGTTCACATGCAAATTGCCAGAAATAGTTGTGTGCAATGAATGAAAAATGAGAGCAGGAGAGAGAGAGAGATGCTCAAACCTTTACAGAGCTTAAAATAACGTATGCTAATGCATGGTAGCCTACATAGTATTTGAGCTGTGCACATTCTTAGCTCTACAGTAGGTGCAGCGGTGCATCTAACTGTTCTGGACCGCAAACTCTCGACGATGTTTGGAATTTGATGCATGTCTGTTCGTGCTGTTACGACACCGGTACTTGAAGCGCCCAAAAAGGACAAGGAAAGCAATCATTTTTGACATTTTATATACCAAATACATTTTTTCATTGTAATCCTGTTCAGGATAACTCTGACTATGGCCATGTCAAATTTTATGTTATTTCATTGTACAGTTTTGGAGAAAATTAGGGAAAGTCAGCTCAAATTACATCATTACACATTGACATTTTCCTTTTTTAGAAACAGCTGATACTGCCGTTTTTCTCGGAAGGACTGTCTCGTAAAATTGTTGCGTATTTATTTTCCCCCTACAAGTTACGCTCAGCAAATTAACACTTTTTGCGCAACGCAATTGTGCTGTGTTTGTACACACACCATCCACCTCCGAACATACGTACAAGAACACAACACTTCGACTGGAAAAAGAAAACGTGCCACGAAGCGATCACATTTTCCACATAACGCATTCGGCAAAACCATTTAGTAGTGCGTGCACGTAATATCTAGGAGACAGGATTGCTTCTGGCACATTCAGTTCAATTTCAATTTTATTTGTAAGGGACAGTGTGCAATTTAAACATAAATGTAATCATTTAATGCATTGCACCAGAGTTAGCCTTAGGCTAATTTGCATATGTAGCTTCTCCCCCCCCCCCTTTTTAAGATGTAATTTGAAGGTTTAGGGCTATCAAATCACACTTTCATTTCCTTTTTTCATATCCGTGCATATCTGGACATATACAACAGTTACAACACTGTCATGGTGTGTCAAGAGATTTCACACTGTCATAACCATCAACCTATCATTGCCAGAGTTAATTGCTCAAAAGAGTCCCTATGCGGTTTTAAACACCACAACAGGATTAAATACCAATTGATCTTCCCCCTCATGCTTTACACTGACATCCTTTACCAGGGAATGTATACTGTAAAGGCACTAACAAGCTTGAGTCCTTAACGCTATTCACACTCTCTTTTATAGCGCTGCAGAGTTTGGCTAGTGTTTCTTTTGAACGCAGCCCAATAAGACATTAATCTTTCAGGAGTAGCTGAAACTCAGCATCTTGGTAACAGTGGCAACTGTGCATGGTCTTTCTTGGACTATTTTAATACCTATTTTTTTTAAATAACACTTTGTAAACAAATATGGGCTATGCTCAGGAAGTGAAAAATAAAGTGTCTGCCTTTGTTTCCTGTGGCACAATGAGCGCTTTGAAAGAACATTTAGTACATCATAAAGATGTCTCATTGCTAAACATATACGGTACATCGAGAAAGATCAGCCCATTGAAAGGTGTCACAGCCTGCCTATATCTTACTTATATCTTAATGCAGTCAGTTTACATTTTTCTCCTCCAAGAGCCAAACTGACAGCTGGAAGAGGAGCAAGGTAATTTTTTTTTTGTGGCTCAGTCTGATCTCGTGATTCCCTCGCAGAGATTGTTTTGAGCTCCGATGATATTGGTCAGGGAGAGCAGTCTCAGTGGCTTGATCCACAGTTGGTGCTGCATAACAGTAGCTATTGAATATTAAATGATCAGCCCCCGGGGAAATTAATGGGGTATGACAGCAGAGGGGCTCTATCACAAGTCTGGTTAAAATGACAGTGGCAGGAAAGAGGGAAAAAAAGGGGCTTTGGGCCAAAACGCTGAGCATACTTAGTGTTATCTATTGAAGTTGCAGAGCTGCAGGTGCCCAGGGCTCGACTCCACCTCTCTCTCTCTCTCTCTCTCTCTCTTCCTGTGTACACACTTGACTATTCTGTGAGAAGAGCAACAACAACTGTTTAACCTGAAGCACTATTGTCCAACCGAGGGATTTGTGGATAAAGGACTGTCAATGCAGAGCAGAGAGAGTTGTCTCGTTCAGCCTGTGAATACACATCATTCGCTATTCCAATAGAAAATGACCAGTATGGAGCCTGAACAGCTGCTCTCAAACTTGCATTTTGCATAACTTAGCAAAAACATCCTCAACAAAAGCATGCCCTGTGAGAAAGACGAGTGAAATCAATAATATTAAATAAGGTTTCCTGGGTTGAGAGCTTGTTTTAATGGCAGATACAGTACACAGAGAAGCCCGAACAGGCTGCCTCCCTGTTGGACAGCTGTACTAATGGAATCCTGCATAGTCTCAATTATAGCCAAGTCCCAAATCTACTCTAAGTGCCAGGCTGAAACAAGTTTGTGTATTTACAGTTTTATTTCTCTACTGAGACCTAACAAGAAAACCAAGAAGGATGCATGAGTGTGGAGGCTAAAGGCAAATAGTTTGAATGCAGTGCAACACCAAGTGCCCCTATTCAATGTCTGTGAGACGTGAGTGAATTGCTTCTCAAAGCATTGTGGGATAGCAGGAGACACAAGAGTGACCAGCGATGCAAAACAAGTATCTGAAAATGTTTGCTTTATGCAAAAAGTTCCAAAGTTACCTTTACCTGCTGTGGATAAATGTCTGTGGAGTAGGCAATTATTATTCAAGGTTTTGTGATCCGATTTTTAGGTGGCCCAGTTGCCTACAAGACCAACACTGAAAGAAGTGCAGGTTGGCACAGAGTCACATAAATTGATGGAGAGCAATGGTTTATTTAACAGGGACCACAAACAGTGTTTCAGATTAGCAATGCAACAGATGTAATGTAATGGTGTACTTTATATAGGGTTTCTTTCTGCAGCTAATTTGGTAGCCCTAATCCCTGGCTGGGCTAATTTACATAGTGGTTACTAACAAGGAAGGTACAAGATTGCCTAGAAGCATTGGCAGGCCCACAGCAATGAGCGAGAAGTGGCAAAGATGATTTTTTGCAATTTGTATGCCTCCCGTGGCTCTCCAGCTGCTTTACCTCTACTACTTCTTTGGGCTATATGGCGCGTTCGGTGTATACTATGGCTGTAAGTGCTCTGCGATGCACTCAAAACCACTAAATGAAGCATCAAACTTGAAAAACTGTGCTGGATCTGCTATCTGCTGGATCTTCTACCATATCCACTGTAACCAATGTAAAAGCATAGGGCAAACCGGTGATCTCTGTAGATTACATATTGCTCATCAGTGAACTGCTCACTTTAATATAGTGTTGCACCATTGAACACAAGTAATGCATAAATCAGCGCTTGCCCTGGGGGTTGACTCACCCTCCGCCCCGGAGTGTTCTCCTGTGAATCAGGCTGCTTTGACATTCACCTGCCTGCCCTCATGGGTAAAGTAACCGATCAGTTGCTCTAATCTTTACTCAACCAGTGATTTAGCCTGCCTGTCTGCACTGATAACACACACTATCAGAGCCAGCCTGAGAAGAGGAGATGAGGGTTGTGCTGTGGTGCTGTTGTGCTCAGGTAGGGCCTTTTTAGTCACTGCCACCCATCCACTGTGAGTTAGCCGGCATCCTCCTTTTATCTTAGCCTTGGTAGCCTCTATTCCATACGCCCACTGAACCCTAACAATCATCTATTTGACAGCACAGAACCATGGCGTGGAGCCTTGAATTTCACCTACATGCACTCACACAATGGCAGTCTCCAGATCCATCTAGTCAGATGTCCTTTCACTAACTCTTAAGGCCGTTTTACAGTTCTGCGGCGGCTCCACGCAGAGCTTTCGCCATAGCCTACGCAAGTGGCTTGATGTTTATACTTGTGCGCTGGTGTGTGCGTCGAGCTGGCGTGTGTTGAGTAGAGGTGTGAATCTTCACTGATCTCCCGATTCGATTCGATTACGATTATCATGTCTTCGATTCGATATCTCGATGCATTACGATGCATACATTTTTCTATTAAAGGTCCAATATGTAATATTTGTACTGTAATAAATCCAAAAATGACACCAATGCCTCATCAGATATTAAGGAAACATGTTAAACTGAAATACTATCTTTTCTGACAACAATGCTAATTTCAGTATTTTTCTTTTTGAAATTTACATTCCGTGACGGAATTTATGTTTATGTTTTGATCTGTGTGTTGTTATCAACGGCCCAGTTTGACAGCCAGGCTGGGTTGCCAGATATACCTGTAAAAACGTAAACCCAGCACGCTACAGCTGTAACGGTAGTACAGCCATGAAAGCAGCAAACAAACGAACAGGATCAACAGAGATAGATTCTACCCGACCTAAAAAAAGAAAACAACATTTTTCTAACAGTTGCGTGACCAGAGACGTAACAACCCCCTGGTAAATATTGGAGATGTATTTGAAAGATGGAGACAGCTTAGAGCCCAAAAGGACGCAGAATTGGCTTATTTCCTCCTGAACTGGCTTCAGGCTAATTTATCACAGCTACTAGGGGCATTTTTTGTCATTTCAAAATTTGTGTACTCACATTGAATTATATAGCTAGAGTACCGGAGTTGGTTACTTGCAAAAACAATTGAGACAGTAAAGTGATCCCGACTGGTCCTGGCTAACGCTGCCTTGCTAACCCTGCTTACTGCTAACGTTACCGGGGGACCAGGCAAGCCCATGGCTGTTTACAGCATGTAGCCTCTTCAGCGGCTGGAGCCGACAACGGTGAGTTATTTTAAACCACGAGAGGGGGGCTGTAAATCGGAAAGAGAGGACTGTGAGTTTGCAGTGTGTTTAGCGATTGTTGCCGTAATTCTAAGCCAATGAAGTGTGTTCCGTCGGCAAGGTAGTGGTATATTTAGCGTTTCGTATTGTAATTCTAAGCCGAGGAAGTGTGGCCTGACTGGCGTGTGGAGAGGACGGTGAGGTTGTTGTGTTTTTAGCGGTTCATACTGTAATTTTAAACCGAAAAAGTGTGTCTGTCAGTTGGTTACAGAGCCCCGAATGAGCAGGGCTTTTATGACTGTCAATATAGCCAGCATCTAACGTTAGCTACGCTTGTCTGTGGAGTAATGTCTGGCTATGTGAGACTAGCATCTAACGTTAGCTACTCTGCTGTGCTGTGAAGTAATGTCTGGCTATGTGAGAAAAGCATCTAGCAACATTGTTGTGAATGCTGCGGTCTCAGCCTGGCAACCCCCGTGAACTTCGAGTCTGGGCAGGAGGGGGCGGGGGAAACGACTCTCCAGTATTTTGAATTTGTACTGCAGTAACTATTTTAACCGCTAGCTGCCAGTATTACATACAATATTACATATTGCACCTTTAAAGCCATATAGGATATTTAATTCATAGCTTTTCAAGCTTCAAAAACCCAACATTCTGCAGTGCTCTAATACTAAATAAATTGGACAAATAAAACTATACAGCACTGAGCACATGGCACTTCCTGAATGTGCAAAACATAACCGAATATGTAAACAGAAATGTTGTTAGGCCTACATTAAATTGTAAACAGAAATAATTGATTATGAGCCTGCCGATTATCGTTGCAGCATCGTCCGTGTCCACGATTCGATGCATCGATTATTTGATTAATTTCAACACCTCTAGTATCGAGCCGGCGTGTGTGTGTGTGTGTGTGTGTGTGTGAGAGGAGTGTGCATGGGGAGTGTGTGGGGAGTGTGTAGAGCGAGGGAGAAGTGAGAGAGAAAAAAAAGTGTCTCCCCTGTGTTTTCTGACCACGGTGGGAAATCTGTAGCAGGAAAAGTTAACCCTCTCCTTGATTTGATGTTGTTTATGGAGAAGGAGAACCAGGAAATGAGTCGGGGGAGGAATGCAGCGCTACCAAGCCACGGCCTACGTCTGTTGCTGCAACGTGTAGTTACATTTTTCGAGAGGTGCACGTCAGGCTACGGCGTAGGGTCCGGCGTAGACGCAGAGGGGTTTGCGGGGGTACGCCGTCGATTCTACGCAGAAGCATAAAAAGGCCTTTAGGCTCAGTTCACTTCATCTGTGGTGGGACTCGGCTTCATTGTGAATGCTGTCATTTAGACGAGATTACTTCATGACTTGCAGAAGAAATGCTTCAATACTTCAGACATACACTAGAGTTTGCATTCATAACAGCTATACCTTGAGCAAAAATGGAACATAGATAAGCTGCATGACTAATGCTTTCAGTAATTACTTTCTACAGTTAAGCACAATAATAGGAAAAAATGTTTTATACTACAAGGCCTTAATGTACTCTGCTTTAGATGGAATGGTGGTGGACCGCTGGTCCTCCAATAACGTGTAGGGTGGCCTAAAGCCGTTATACATAACTTTTTTTTTTTAATAGAATACTAAGCTATTACAGTAAAATAGCCTAATAATTGTTGGCATTATTTTATAAATCATGTTTAAAGTTATACATTCATGTGGCACAGTGAATCCTTAGGATGAACTGTATCTGTGGATGGCTATCTTAGAGACTACCTTACCCATAGGCCAGTAAGAAGTGGGGATTTATATTTGCTAATCATATGTTGGATTCATGTTACTTTTTCATTTTCGAAAAAACTTAAAAAAATAATTTTTTTGGAAGCCCCCCCATGCATTGACTCTGAGGACCCCCTAGGGGTCCCGGACCACCTGTTGAAGATCCCTGTTTTAGACGATATATATTTTTCTAAAATAACAATAAATGTTAGCCAGACATTTTTGTTAACATTTGGCAACGGCAATATGACCATAATATAACTATAAATCGAGGACTGTGTGTAAGTGTGTGTTGTCTTTTCCTGGTTTCGAAGGCTGCATTACAGCAAAGTGATGTAATTTTCTGAACTTACCAGACTTACTAGCTGTTTTGTTATTTGCCTTTTACTTAATTAGTCAGTGTATCCACATTATTGGTGATTATTTATCAAAACTCTCATTGTGTTAATATTCTGTGAAATCACCAATAGTCAACACGTCACCGCAATATTGTCATCCATGTATTTGGTCAAAAATATCGTGATGTTTGATTTTCTCCGTATCGCCCAGCTCTACTTTAAATAATACATTTTTTTCATTTTTTTTTTCATCTAAAACATCAGATAAAAATTCATTCAACTCATATGGCATCAGTGATTCTCTTTGAGTTTCCTGCTTTGCATATGAACATAGGCCACTCAGTGCTTTCTGTCATTGTTCCTGATGACAAGGACTTTTAACACAACAATCATCACCTGATCATGTGCTGCTTAGAGTTGTGTATTCAGTGACAAAAGGTGTATAACAGATTGTGTATGCAGCATTTTTTTTTTTTAAGCTTTTTGCCTGCCGACAGATACTCTCTGAATCTGTGCTGTGAGTGATTGTTTGTCAAGACAGTGGTGTGTTTGCCGAGCACTGGAGAGTGAGATTGGGAAGTGAGAATAGCTACCCAAGATAGACAGCTGCAGTGCTGTGTTGATTGCCACTTCCTCTTGTATGATTTGAAATTGAGTTTCTCAGGATATATATATATATATATATATATATATATATAAAAAGTCTCCGCCCTCTGCATTTCTGGTGCTCATCTTGCTGTACTGCCAATCAAAGCTGTAGCTATCTCCCATCACTATGCCAAAGCTTTAGCTGCTGAACTAGCCTGAGCTCTTCATCTCCACACCAAGATGCCACAACCGCTCTGACTCATCCTCTGACTGAAGGGCTGTGATTGGACAGAAAAGAAACGGTGTTTTTGTACAGTGGTCCAGATAAAGATGACAACACAATGCCTGTGTGTGTGTGTGCTGTGTGTGTGTGCTGTGTGTGTGTGTGTGTGTGTGCGCAATCAGACTTTGTTGCTCTTGCAATTGGAGTAACAAATTGTCTCCCCTTGTAATCAGCATCTCCATGCCTGCTGTTCTCATCAAAATTCTTTGAATACTCTGTTGCCATGGTACCTTGAAAAATCTGCTGCTGAGATTTTTTTTTCTTCCCGAGATAGAAATTCTCATTTTTCTGTCTGCTTACCTCACAGACAAAAACACTTTGGATCAATTTCAGACAAAAATAGTAAAAATTGATTGTTTGGAGGGGAAAAAACATACGCTGAGATTATAAAAGTAATGTTCTGCCGTGCACCTGCTGGATTTTTGTTGAATTAAATCTGTTTGAATACACAAACGCTCACAACAACCCACTAAAATATGGGGTTTGAAATTGTTCTCAGCAGGAGTGTAGAGATTCCATCGGAGGCAGTGGTTGAAATCACCTCAGCCACAGCCTGCACACAGGTCTTAGGGTGTAACATCTTTATACAGAACGCAAAATTATAGGTTTTACAAAGAACATTCTAATCTTTCTCTTAAAATACTTTCCTCAGAAGTGCAGATAGGATCAGATATATTTTAAATGCTTGACTCTCTGAATACCTGTCTGATCCATCAAGAGTTTAGTTAATCACATTCGAGATATTTCCCTCAAGTGTTTATGGAGATCAAAAGAGCTAAAAGGAGAACTTACAATTGCCAGATGGCCATAATGAATGTGTCAGCTGGATGTGTAAATTGTCAACTGTTTGCTAACACCTCTGCCATAACTTGTTAAGGTGATAATATGTCAATGTTGTGCTTTCCATTTGTTCTGTGGCCAAAAATACTTCTCTGACACTGTGTGTTGAGATTATTATCTAAAATGAATAGAAGGAAATGTATCTGTTAAAGGTCCTATGACATGCTGCACTTTGGATGCTTTTATATAGGCCTTAGTGGTCTCCTAATACTGTATCTGAAGTCTCTTTTATATAGACCTTAGTGGTCCCCTAATACTCTATCTGAAGTCTCTTTTATATAGACCTTAGTGGTCCCCTAATACTGTATCTGAAGTCTCTTTTATATAGACCTTAGTGGTCCCCTAATACTCTATCTGAAGTCTCTTTCCCGAAATTCAGCCTTGGTGCAGAATTACAGCCACTAGATCCAGTCCCACAATGAGCTTTCCTTAGTATGTGCCATTTCTGTGTCTGTAGCTTTAAATGCTAATGAGGAGGAGAGGTGGGGGTGTGGCCTTGACCAGCTTGCGGCCACGGTACCATGCGCTAATGTTTACAGTGGATGGATCGCAATGGCTCGTTGACACACATTAAAGCTTTCCAGTTTGACCCAGAATCTGGTCCGGATGGAGAAGCACCTGAAGAAGTTGCAACTCAGCGGCTACAGCAGGACGTCTCCGAATGGTTAGTTTAAAATATTGTGTCTGGATACGGTGCTTTAGTTGGTTTGTTTAAGTATGCTGTTATGGTTATTATCATGTAGCTAACACTAGCCTACGTTGTTGGCTTTTCATGTTGCTATGGTTTGCTATTGTTCTAAAGATGTATTAGCATCTATATCAGTCATACCAGTAATGTTTGTAGTTTAGAGAATACTGTACTCTGGCTCATTTTTTAATTGTGTCTGGATACAATACTTTAGTTGGTTTGATTATGTATGCTGTTATAGTTATTTTGTTTATGTATGCTGTTATAGTTATCATGTAGCTAACGCTAGCCTACGTTGTTGGCTTTTCATGTTGCTCTGATTTGCTATTGTCCTAAAGCTGTATACATCATTATCAGTCATATTAGTAATCTTTGTAGTTTAGAGAAGACTGTACTCTGGATAATTTTTATTACGTATATTGAAGTCATGTTACTCCTGAAGATTTACTTCAACTCAACATCTGCTTGTCCACTCTGTGTTTATATATATATATATATATATATATATATATATATATATATATATATATATATATATATATATATATATATATGTGTGTATATATATCAGCTATTAGGGCTGGGCAATATATCAATATATCGATATTGTGATATGAGACTAGATATTGTCTTAGATTTTGGATATCGTAAAATCGTAATATATTAAGTGTTGTCTTTTCCTGGTTTTGGCTGCATTAGAGTAAAGTGATGTAATTTTTCTCAACTCAACAGACTGTTCTAGCTGTTCTCTATTATTTGCCTTTACACACTTTGTCATTAAATCGACATTTCTGATGATTAGTTATCAAAAATCTCATTGTGTAAATAGTATTTTGTTTAAGCACCAATTGTCAATCCTACAATATCGCAGCAATATCGACATCAAGGTATTTGGTCAAGAATATCGTGATATTTGATTTTCTCCATATCGCCCAGCCCTATCAGCTATAGACTCTAACCAGTGCCACTATGTTAGTCAGACCTCTGCCATTATTACATTTACCTTTTTGGATAGGTGCTGTTGTGGAAAATGTGCCCACGGAAGCTGAGAATATTTGCTGCTTGGAGATACCTCAGGTAGCATTCTCACCACTAAATTGGAAACTACTTTGTCTCTCCATTTGACAACTAATTGTGCTTAAAAATGACACTTACCTTTTCTAATTCTAATTAGGTTACTAGAAGACTACGGGAGGTCGAAGAACAGCTCACGTGTATGGTTGACCATCCTTGATTGGAGCCTGTCTGCTTCAATGTCTACTCGCTGCATAATGCCGGGCAAATATACAGAGCTGACTATGGTCCTCTACATTTGAGAGGAATACACCACCAGAAATAAAGTCTTGTCTTCAGTGTTTATACCACCAACAAATCTTGTGCCTAATTTTCATTCAATAGTGTAGACGGTGTCAAGATTTATTTATTTATCAGAAAAAACTTTTTTTAATTGTTACAAAACAAGAATTGAAGATGATCCATAGGAGCATAGGAATATTTGTTTGGATAACAATAACCCAAACCAACGATAAATCTCTGCAAGACTAAATAACTGAATGAATTGTTCAGCCGCTACAGGTATCTCTCCTGTCGCTCATTTGTGAGCTAGTGCTGGGGGCCTCCTGGGATGCAGAATCCAGGTCGTTATTCCAGCTTGTGTGGTCCTGTGCATCCGCTCAGAGTTTCCTGATGAGGCAGGCCACTACGTTAGGTTTAAACGTTAAACGTTAGGGTATCGGTTTTACTGTTTTTGTAAATTTAATAGTTTTTTCTTCAAGATAAATAAATGTTAGAATTCCCAAATATGTGTTGTTTGAATTGATTTGAACCCTTACCAAAGGTTGGCTTCGTCTTTTGAGGTTTAGCTCTGCACTCTCCCTTCCTAGACTTGGAGATTTTGAAGAGAGTTACACCTTCCTCCGTTTCAGGCTTGTGGTAGGTCCACATTTTCATTATAATGCATTACAGCCAGGTAGAGTCTGGAAGTACAAGACAAAACGTGTTCATATTGACAGATATTTCAGGCTACAATTCCCAAAAGTATTGAGTAAACAAACTCTCTTTTACCTGCACAGCATTCCAATAAAGGGAAAGACGACACAAAGGATGGCGGCATGGAAAGCCTCCAATGATGAAGTTTGGTAGTGGGGGCTCAGTTTTGCATCATTCTTCATCATTCTTTTGTTTGTCAGCAACTTCTCCAACTTGTAGAAAGCTGGAGTTGCTGCAGACAATAAGAAAATATCATATTAGAAAACAATAAAGTACAGAATATTACAACAATGATATCTGGTAAATTTCTGAAAGTGACTAAATAACTACAGTATGTGTAGTTGTCACTTCACTGTTTAGACATTTAGCCTGTATATTGATGAAATACCTGCTTGGAGCCATTTACTCTTGTCAGGTGTCCTGCAGATCACACGCTCGCACTCGGGGTAAAGGGGATCCTCGTGTGTATGGACATCTCGAACATGGTTCAGGATCGCGGTCCACTGAGCAATTCTCTGTGGCATGGAGGTTGAGTCAGCTGCAGTCCAGTATATGTGGTTGTTGATGCTTTTCATCCACTTCTTGAGTTTCACACAGTCTTTCTGCTATTGATTGCTTCCAGTTTCTTTGAAATTCCTACAATGAAAGCAACATATATTCCACTTAGTTAAGATACTCATAAACTGAGTGATTACTCTATTGTAGCATTTCAAAATCAATTTCAAAGCATTTGCTACCGTTTACTCATAGTGTCACAATTTCAAAGTAAGGACAAGTCTTTTCACCAAATGGGAGTTTTACGCATCAGGTCCTCCTCACCAAAAGGATATCACTACCAACTCAAAGAAAGGAAAAGGCTGGAGCAAAACTGATAGATTTTGTATGGTATAATGGACTATGGACGTCAATCAGCTCCATAGTGGCACTGACAATATACCTTTTGCCATGTGCCAGACATCATAGTAATGGGTTACGTTTCTCTCCCTGAGGAACTTCTGTACTTGTGGATGACGATCAGTGACAATGCAATCAAGGTTAATGCCACGCGACTCCAGTAATGCTAGACTCCTCATCAGGCCCTCTTTTTCCATGTGGCAGCTACCACCAACCTCGTTGCTCTGTTAACACAGAAAAACAATATATTAATAGAAAAGCAGACTGGACATACATTAAACAACTCCATGATGCAGTTCTCGTACACTATGCAGGCAGGGTGTTATGGGTGGGCCTGACGGGCCTAGGACCACCCACTTTTCAACAGGCCCACCCAAAACATTTATAAAAAAAAAAATGTAAAAACAAAAAATTAAATTTTTAATATATTATAATTGGGTGAAGAATTGTTAAAAATCGGCAAATAATCTCATTTGTGCTAAAATAGTCTAAATGTTTAGTTTTCAAAAAATATTTTAAAGAGCTGGTCATGTCTATTTTTATGTTTTTGCGCAAGTTCAGCAGACAGTGAGGTTCGGGATCGGATGTAGCTTGTCGGTATGCTATACTAGCTCCAAGTGATCTGAAAGTGTGAAAATAATTTCCAGTAAAGGACAATGTTGCAACGGTCGTTGTTTAGGTACCTTAAACATGCACGAACGGTCTCAGAGTCATCGCTGCAACCAGGAGATGGAGAGCTGAGATCCACAACACCTAGCACATCTTTGTCTCTGCCACCCCAGGATGCTAGCGCGGTTAGCGCGGCTAGCGCCGGTGCTAGTGCCTCTGTGTCTGACTCGCGAGTGGATGATATAGCCCTGTGGATCTGTCTTCCGTGGATAAGCCCGCAACTCAACCAGTGCTAAAGTATCCTGGTCGCTTCTTCTGCTTTAGCGAGTTTAATTGTGTAGGACCGCCAGAGGATAACAGTAAGGTATGTGAAGGCTACTCTGCCTGTATTGTATTATGTCGTTATATGAGATATATGGATTAAAATTATCGATTCATAACTCGCTACAGAGCTGCAGGCGCAATTCTATTTCTGTTACTAGCTAAGTTTCCATCCACTTGTCAATCGAATTATCTGAAGTTCGGTAAAAAAAACTAATGCAAATAAAGCTGGTGAAAGTGTGTTTCCATCCAACAGCTTTAAAGCGAATAAAAACCTGTGTGTAATGCTGTTTTGCGATTAAATTGGTATATCAAATTGATTTGAGACATTTTAAGGTGTTTCCATTCATTTTCGCACAGAATCGCACAACATTTAAGCAAACTTTTGCGAACAAAGTTTTGCTAGACAAAAGTAGTTGTTGTTGTTAATATTAGAAGCCAAGATAAGCTACGATGGGCCTTTGGGCGAGGATCTGATCCAGCTCATCAAAAAGGTGGAACTTGCCTTTTATTTTCCCTCCGGCACCGCTGCGAGACAACTTTCTTTTATGAGACATGTATCGCTGTTTGAGCGCCTTCGATTTACTCCGCAGGACGTCCCACGGCTTGTCGTAAACTTTGTTGGTCATTTCCTTCGCGAGTTCCTGATAAATTATGGCATTTCTTAGATTTCTAAAATAGCCGTTATATTTTGCTCGTAAATTAAATTCAAAAAGTCTCTTGTACCCTCGTTCGTCCACTTACATTTGTCTTTGTTGACACCTGTCATGTGTGCAAACAGAGCGGAAATACTGGGCGGAAATGAACTAAAACTTCTTCGTTTTGTGGCGGGTTGCAACCATAAAATGACCTAAAACTTAATCGCAATTCATTAATTTATTCGTTTAACGTTTCCATCAGCGTTTATCGTATAAGCCGTATATTGATCAAGAGAAAATCCGATGAGACCGAACGTATTTCCTTTGAGTCGATTCTATCGAATTTTACGGTTTCCATGAGGCGTTTTTCATTCAATATCACTTAATTCGGTTGTCAAGTTGTTTTTCCCTCTTTTCTCTTGTTATGGCCAGTGATGCTTTAGGGCTTGTTAATGTGATTTCTTTCTTTTTATAAAACATGTTTATAACATGAATCATCACACTAAAGTAACAGTTTGTCTTGGTAGGAAATAACTTGAGTCTGGTTTTACATGACAGATGATGTTGTCAATGAACAAGTTCTGTTCAAGTATTGATTGAAACTGTCTGGCAGTGTTGTTGATCTGTATTGTTGAAAACTTAAAACAATCAAACAGAATTGTGAAATATTCGGCCTCATGTTATACGAGCAGAACTAAACTATGTTTTGGGGAAATATTAGATTCCTGATCACTTTTACAGTCTAGTCTAATGGAGATTCCAAAGCGCTCTTCTTTTGGTCAGAACCAAGGAGAGCGATCGGGATTGGTCTGTCCTTTGCTCCGAAACTTTTTACAATGCAACAACATATTTAAATAGCATCAAGCTATTACAATCTTTATTATGTAAGCACATATATATATAATATAACAGTATATTAGTCAGTCATTTGTATTAGGTTAAACAGAGATTTGATAAAGTTTTTAATTTAAGGCCCACCCACAATTGGTCTGGCCTATCCAAAACTGGAATCCTGGCACCGTGCCTGACACTATGTACAGTACATTTTGCTGTTGTGGGTGGGAGTGGATGAATCTTCTCTATATCAAACCACAAAGAAAGGAAAACTCATTTTGAGTCAAACAGATTGAGCTTTCATCTGGACTATACTTTAAACCATCACCCTGTTTGCAGCAGGTTTAAGAATCTTTGTGCACATAAACAATCATAAAAGTAATGCTATAATCAACAACAGTTTCACTGAGACTAATCCTTTATGTTAGGATGCCATATAAATTATATATTTTTTATTATATATATAATTATATATAAAAGTTCTCACGAGCCACATATATCTTCACACTCAGTAACTTACAACTTTAGTGTAGAGAACGATGCTGTGATGGAGTCGGCAGGATCATAAGTGGAATCCTGTCCCTTTGAAGCTTCCACTAAAGAGCTGCCCTCCAATGGATTGTCCTCCAGCTCTTCATTGAGGTCTAGACGAGGTCTTTTGGGTGGTCTCTTTATAGGTGTCGATGACAGGCACAAAGGGTCTGCATTTGAAGGCCCCACACCGAAATCTTTGCAGGAGACAGTTGCCTGGACGCCTGCGGCCAAAATTAATTTTACTAAGGCAAGTCTAATGAAACAACACATAATGAAAGCAAAGACAAATGTCAGAATACTTACTGACTACATCAAAAGTAAATGTACTGAAGGTGGCAAGTACATGCCTTCACTTCTAAAGTGGGGCCGCAGAGTCTTTAAGGATAGCTGTGTGCCTACAGTATGTGTTTCCAGGTGGTCTGTCTGGCAGGCAACATCCCTTGAGAGAGGCAGCTGAATGAAAGCAGTTGATGTGCTGGCCTGTGTAGAGACAACAAGGTCATATTAGCACTCAATTTATTACTTTGTATATTTTGCAGGTGCAAGTTGTAAGAAGATAGAAGATTAGCATGTTTAGTGAATACCATTTATACTTAAAATTAGGTCTATGAAATGATAAAAATGATATATCATTTATTTGTTTACGTATTTTATATTTCATATCTTTAAAGTTCTCACAATTTTATTACAATTACATCAAGCTCTGCAGAAACCTGCTAATAACCCATTGATTTGAATCAGGTGGGACGGGGAAAACATGAATGATCAGTCTCCCCAAGTTGGTCAAAAAAGTGCCTTGGGAACACAACAAAAGGACGAGACGTAATACCTCTCCATAACAGCAGGTGGCGCTAATCTGTATTGTTGCCCAAAAATTTAAACCGGCAGCTGATTGGACGAACGCGTCACGTGAGTCTGGTTTCTCTGGAAATGCAAAGCCAGACTGTCGTGGCGGCCTGTTCAGAATACGATCTCATATTGTACTAAAATAGTTCACCAAAACGTGTCTCTGAAAACATTTTAAGCAAGAAACGGGCCATGCAGTTGCTGAATCTGCCTTCATTTCAGATCGACAAAGGTCAGTTTAAAAGATTTTCGTCAGATTTTGAGAGACTCTAGTCACACTCATCCTGCTCCTCGTTTCCGGGTTAGCACTCTATCAATCAGATTGGTCATTTGAGTCCGACTGCCGGCAGTGCCCGCCTTCCGATTCAACAAGTCAAATTGGCCAAAATGAAAGCCGACGGCCCCTCGGACGGATGACGGCACGGAACACACCGAACAGACTCCAGTCACTGACCTTGCTAGACTGTCCGTCGGCTTGGTGTGTCTCGGCCTTTAAAGATTTGGGACATTCAATTGATACCCAAGCAGTTGAGATCGGTGCCTGTAGCCCCGTTGCTCTAAGGCGCCTCGAATTTACCCATTCTCATCTGATCACCCTGGTTTGCAGAGGTGCACACTCAATAATTTCAATGAGGGAAAAGGCAGATATCGCTCGCGCCATAACACCAACAGCAGAACAGTTATCCAAATAACAGTAAGGTGTACAACATTCGCGTTACAATGTGTGTATTCACACACATACTTGATGCTATCTACCTGTACATTAGCGACAGTAACTGGGCTGTTAGCTGTTAGCTGCAGAGCTAATTTTACAGCCTCGTTCTAAGGGTATCAAGCCAGCTAACCATGTACAGTAAAGCAACAAAATGATATAGCGTTAGTTGACTTACTTGTCCGAGGTTTGTAGCTGAGCCGAGAAGAGTTGGTACTGATCCAGACTTTAACTTCAGACGATCAGCAAGGCCAGCTTTGTATTGGCCCAAGTTGAGGAAACAGTCGTCGGTGAAATGTTTTGATCAGACATACAAAACTTTGGGAAGTTGTGTCGGCGAATTTCCAGATAAAATAAAATTAACCCACTGGTTCTGCAGAGGCTCGGATGGTGGAATATAATAAAATTATTTTTGTGTTCATTTGTACATCGAAACACTGAGCAACTGCCATGCTTTGCTCGTTTGCTAGCCATGGTGTTTCTCAAGGAAAAACAATGCGCTCGCATGGTCGTAGCTCTACACCTTGGAAGGCTGGGGGAACTCATATTAATGTTGAAAAACCTCATAAAGTGAATTTTTCATGCCATGGGACCTTTTAATTAAATTCTGAGGTTCACGTCATAGCTATACACATCTCTCTGTTATATATATAATTATTATTATTACCGTTTTAATGCATATATTATGAGCTGACAGGAATACACTTCAATAGATTGTATTGTATTTATTGATTGATTGTTGCAGATATTGCTAACAAAGTACTTGTATTGTGGATTTTGCATTTATTTGTCTGATATATAATTTTGCTTTCACAAATTCTTGCTTGCTGTCAACAGTTAGTAAGAACTGACATGTATATTTATGTTCAAAGGGGGAAAACATCTTTCACAAACTTGCAGCTGCTCTTGAACAGATAATGTCAAAAACCAGCGCTCTCAGAAAACTTTTCCAAGACTGAAGGCATGCAGAGATTCATTAAACCGTAAAACAACAGATGTGATGGATGATTTAATGCCTCCGTTAAAAGTGAAACAAAGTGCCCTTTGAAATGCTGAATTACTGAGTGCAGGAGCTCTATTAAGAGAGAGGGTGTCAAAAATTGTGTAGAAAGCCACTTTAAAGAGGCCAGACACCCCATGTCTGCTTTTTCTTTTATTGACATTGAGAAGGTGTCTCTTGGTCCAGGAGGAGATCATTTACATTTCATTAAAAAGAAAGAGAGAGAATATTTATTTTTTAAAAGTCTTAACCCAGGATGAATAAATGGGGGACCTGCTTTTTAAACATATCCTCTAGCTGTTTTATCATAATGCTGGTTCCTTAATTAAACTCAGTATAATTTTGATGTTTTTTAATCCTGGCATCTCAGTGGCTATTTTACATGCTCCTGAGAATTAACTATACACGTTACCTTGTTACACTGATGAAAGGTTTGGCTTTGGTTCCTAAAGAGCAGCAGGATTCTTTTTAACTTCAGGCATAAAGATAAACACTTCCCCAGATGGAGCCATGTCTATCTTTAAAGGGATAATCAACCAACTTTATACAGGACTTAAAGTATTCCGGCCTGGTGCTGGATTCCTGGCGTATGACAATTTAAAAAAAATTCTAATTAAAAAAGTCCACATGGGATTTGTTTTTGATGCACTGGGTTTAACCAATCATCGAACTTCCACTTACCACTGAAACGAGTTGTAGCCAATCAGATGCAAAGTAGGGCTTTTGGGTTAAAATAGGGTTTTGCCAATAGCGAGTGTGCTGTGTGGTCTCGGCGGCTAAAAACATTGAGGCAAAGTTTATCAAACCAGGAGCATGTAGTTACAGATTTGGTTGAGAAAGGACTTAAAAACAAATGGCACTGGGCATGGATAGAGGACAAGAGGAAAAGAGTGGAGACAGGAAGCCGTTCAGCACTTGGTATCTCAAATTGAGGTAGCGGGTGCTTGCTTCTGCAATGTATGTTCAAGGAAAATACTGTACGGCAGCAGCGGTAAGAAAGTGCTTGCTAGTCATTAGATACTAGTCACAAAGCTTCGGTCCGTGCACTCTGTCATACGAGTATGTTACCGGCAACGCCGGCTACCGCTGCGACTGTGCCTTCACCGACAGACCGGTGATGAAAAAAAAACAGTACGCGTATGCATAACTTGATTTGTCGTTCACGATGGCCCAGCCACTGTGTAAAAAGCTATCTGAAGACTGCCTTGAGAAAGCGGTCTGTTTGGAATCAGCATGGCAGTTATTTAAACACACATGGCCTTGTGCCAGAGTTTAGATGAAAAGCTAAACAATGCAAAGTTTTTAATAAATGTACATGAAGCAACTAATCTCAACACGGACAAAATCATGAATGTACTTGTTTGCTTTCTTGATGATGACCAGGGACCTGTTTCACAAAACCAAGATAAGGGATTAAGCCGGGATTTCCCCATTACTCTGGAGGAATTTAGCCTTGACTCGGTTTCACGAAAGCGGAGGCACATAAAATACCATGGAGATGTATTCTGTACAGCTAGCCTGCTCCTGACCACGCTAACAGCCAGGATTTATTTAATCCTGGAGCATTTTCTGATCACCCAGCAGTGGTTTTACCCTGTTGTTATCAGCCTGGATTAAAATACAACAGGTGCATACTGCTGTTCATTTAAGTACTGTTTATTTATTTTTTTTATAAAAATTCATGTGACAGTCATTGTTACTGTTATATTGCTGTATGAAGACTGCTGTTCACATATTGTTGTTAGAAGTTTGATGGATATATTATGGAAGTTGTTGAGATAATTAGAAAAGGCTGATAAAATATCAAATGTGTTTTTAAATAAAGTCTGTTACTACAATACAATACATATAATGCGGTACATTTCTATAGTTGACCAATGCACCTTGAATTATTTTAGTTGATAAAATTTTTTTTTTTATTCTTTAAAAATAAGGATAATGTTGGTTCCGCTTCCATGTGCATTGTATTTGCCATTCTTAGCACACAATTTGTGTTGTCTAGTAAACTGGGACTACAATTTGGGAGGATTGTACAATTTAAGAACATATCCTAATTGTACAATCCTCCCAAATTATAGTCTTAGTTCACTGGACCAGTAACTATATAGTGTAGTAGGCTACTGTACATTCATGAAACAACAGGGAGAGGACACCCCAATGTTTTTTTTGCTGGGGGGAAATAACTGATGAGTATACTCTGTTCCATTCATGTTTACAGTGTGCATGGAATGTATCACTTAATTATCTTATAATTATAGTTTCTAGATTTTAGTGTCTTTATTTTCTATGTCCATATATATGAGGGAGCAAGGCATATAATATGTAGAGAAGGAAACTGGTCCTCTATAAAAAAAAAAACGCAGTCTAAAATATACATTAATGAACTTCTGCTCTTAACTGAAACCATTCAATGAGTCACTGTCATTTGCAAAAATGAACAGTTGTACACTTTGCATTAAAAGCCGAAATTTATATTTTAGCCCATGAGAGAGAGAGGAAGGAACAGAGTGAAAGAAATATTTACGCATCATATTCTAGCGTTGTAGAAAATTGATCTTCATGGTAAATTTCCTAAGTAACATTATCTTCTGCTTACTTTTATTTAAGAGTACAACTGTTAATTTGTGCAAATGATTAGTAGCCTAATCCTTGAATGGTATGATTTTGACGGTTTCAATTCAGAGCAGTGGTCAGTAAATGTATATATTTAGGCTACTTGCGCATTCAGTCGGTTTGGGATCGTCTGCCACACTTTCTCTCGCTGTTTCATTACAGCGGCCGTTTTTCTTTTCTTTTTATACAAATAATGTGTTTCACGTCATCATACTTCCACAAGAAGCTGCTGCTCACTCTGTATAAAGTGTGTACAATGCGTATTCTCCATTTTGGCATCAGTTATCCTGGATTTATATATTCTGCTTTTGTGAAACAGGCCCCTGGCCAAAGTAACAACACAATATCTCTATGGGCCCTATCTTGCACTCAGCGCAATTGCCTTTGTACACCGACGCATGTAAAATTCCTATTTTGCACCCGACGCACAGCGGACTTTTCCCTCCACAGACGCACGTCGGGTTAATTAGGGAATGTATTTGCGCTCCTGGGGGCGGTTAAACGTTACTTGGTCCTATTCTGCAGTTTCAGAAAACAATTCCGCCACAGACCAGGAAAAACCTGGTCTAAAGTCAGTGGCGCTAGTCTAAAGTCAGTAGCGCGTTATTCAGATGCTATCATCCACATGATACATGTTACATCCACAGAGGCTCTCGCCGCAAGTTTGTTTTCTTCCACCACGGACAATCCATTCCATCCATCTGGTCACCTGCACGCTCTGTTGCACCTGTCCCACGTCATCAGAATGCTTCACCCACTGGTTCACATAGGGCTGAACGCATCATCAGGCTACACAGAAAACCCGGACCGGACTACAGTGCTTTCCCCACTTCACATACACTCAATCATACTCTCCAATCATTTGCTAATCGGCTCACTGTCCCCCATCATCTGCAATACCCCCACACCCCAACGACCACACGCACTGCTAACCGGGACAACCTCAGATCTCTCCAGCCTGCCCCCATCCCACCACCCTCTCACCATGCCAACTTTGCCCTCCTCAACACCCGATCGCTCAACAATAAAGCCCCTGCCCTCCATGAACTAATCCTCGACAACACTCTTGACTTCCTTCTGCTCACCGAAACCTGGCAACAACCCAATGACTTCTTCTCCCTCAACCAAGCATCCCCCCCTGGCTACAACTACATCTGCAAACCCCGCCCCTCCCACCGTGGAGGTGGCCTCGCCGTCATTTTCAATCAGAACTTCCGGATCACAGAACTCACCCTCCCCTCAGTATCATCGTTTGAATATCTCGCCTTCAAAACTCTTTCCTCCATGACAGTCATCCTCATTTACCGGCCACCTAAACCAAATCCCTCCTTCCTCTCTGATTTTACTGAACTCCTCACACTAGCCTCATCTCTCTCTCCACGTCTGCTGCTACTTGGTGACTTAAACATCCACATGGACTCCCCCACCTGCAAGCTCTCATCAGAATTCAACATTTTACTGGATAACTTCTCTCTCACCCAACATGTCACATTCCCCACCCATGAAAAAGGACACATCCTCGACCTGGTCTGCTCCACCAACCAACCAGTGCTCGACCTCCATCCATGCCTCTTTCCCCTCTCTGATCACAAACTGATACGGTTCACCATCCCTTCTCCAACCCCACGCCGCCTCCTCAGAGAAATCCTCGCCAACCTCAAATCTATCAATCCCCACCATCTCTCTGACCTCTTCCACCACTCCCACCTGGACTCAACCCTCACCTCACCCGATGACCTCACAGACCACCTCAACTCCACCTTGTCTACCTCCCTCAACACCCTGGCCCCCCTCAAAACAAAACTCGTCACTTTTAACACCTCTTCACCCTGGTACACACCTGCACTCCGGAAAATGAAACAAACTGGCCGCCAACTTGAACGTCTGACAAAGAAATCATCCCTCACAGTCCATCATGAAGCCTATAAATCCCATCTCATCGCCTACAAAGATGCCCTCATTGCTGCCAAATCTGCCTACCTCTCCACCATCCTCACCGACCCCTGCCAAAACCCCAGAACCCTCTTCTCCACATTGAACAACCTCATCAAGCCTCGGACCAACAGCCTCCTTTCTACTCCGGATCTCTGCAACTCATTCCTCCACTTTTTCACTGACAAAATCAATCTCATTTACAAATCTCTATCCCCTGTATCTGACCTCCCAGGATCTACTCCAGCACCTACCTTGGACCCTCCTCTCCCCCATCCCTCCAGACCTCCCGACCCCTCCTCCACACTTCCTCCTCTCCCAGTTTGACCCAGTCACTCCTCCTGAAATCTCCAAACTCATCAGCTCTTCCAAACCCACTACCTGCTCCCTTGACCCCCTCCCTACTCCACTTCTGAAGTCCTGCCCCCCCGGTCCTATGCCCCTACCTCACTAACCTCTTCAACTCCTCACTGTCCCTTGAACTGTCCCTCTGCTTTCAAAACTGCCGCTGTCACCCCAATCCTTAAAAACCTGGTCTGGATCCCTCCTCTCTCAACAACTACCGCCCAATATCCAACCTCCCCTTTCTGTCTAAAAACCCTGGAACGCATAGTCGCCACAACTACAAAACCCATCTTCATGCCAATAACCTATTCGAACCTCTCCAATCTGGTTTTCGCCCCCTACACAGCACAAGAAACCGCCTCCTCAAAGTCCTCAACGACCTCCTCACCTTTGCTGACACCGGTTCCCTCAACATCCTCATCCTCCTCGACCTGAGTGCAGCCTTCGATACTGTGAGCCATAACATCCTGCTCACCAGACTCAAAGACCTCGGGAATCGAAGGTACTGCACTCAGCTGGCTCCACCTCTATCTTTCCAACAGATCCCATTTCATCTCTTTCCACAACCACACCTCTGCCACAGCCACAGTCACTCAAGGTGTTCCCCAAGGCTCCGACTTGGCCCCCTCCTCTTCATCATCTACATCCTCCCTCTTGGTCAGATACTCTGCCACTTCAACCTGGACTTCCACTGCTATGCTGACGACACCCAGATCTACCTCAGCACCAAATCCCCCACAATCCTCCCTCTCCCACATCAACTCCTGTCTGTCAGCTATTAAAACCTGGATGCAACACAACTTCCTCAAACTCAACAGCGACAAAACAGAATTCCTTCTGATTCGGCTCCAAATCCACACTCAGCAAAACCAATAACCCCACTATCACCATCGACGGCACCATTGTCTCCCCATCTCCCCAGGCCCGCAACCTTGGCGTATCTTTGATTCCACCCTCTCCCTTGAGCTTCACATCCGTCAAGTCATTAAAACCTCCTTCTTTCACCTCCGCAACATCGCCAAAATCAGACCCTCTCACACCCCCGCTGCTGAAAGACTCATTCACGCCTTCATCTCCTCCCGACTGGACTACTGCAACTCACTTCTCCTCGGCATCAGCTCTACCAACATCAACCGACTCCAACTGGTCCAGAACTCAGCCGCCCGCCTCGTTACCTGCTCCAAATCCTGGCACCACATCACTCCAGTCCTAAAACAACTCCACTGGCTTCCTATTTCCCACCGGATCACCTACAAAATCCTGGTCCTCACCTACAAAGCCCTCCACCATCTGGCCCCCTCCTACCTCACTGACCTCCTCTCCCCCTACCAACCCTCACGGTCCCTCAGATCCACCTCAGCCGGTCTCCTCTCCATCCAAAAGTCCAACCTGCGCTGTTTTGGGGACAGAGCCTTCTCCAGAGCAGCTCCCAGGCTCTGGAACTCCCTCCCCCAAGAGATCCGCACCTCTGAGTCCCTCACCATCTTCCAGTCCCGCCTCAAGACCCATCTCTTCACCTCAGCCTACCCATAGTCCACCTGCCCCCCTCCCTTTTTCATCTGTATCTTGTTTTGTTCTACTTGTTTTGTTTGCTCGTTTTGTTTTGTTATGTTTTTATAATCTACCCTGCCCTGTAAAGCGACTTTGAGTCCATGAAAAGCGCTATATAAATTCAATTTATTATTATTATTTTAGGGCCGCATGCTTGGCCATAATGTAGCGTGTGCACAATGCGCATTCACTTCTCTCATCTTAATGGATGCAGCAGTTCCCATTTTTGTAAACCATACATAATTACAAAGGACAATATTACTGAAAATGCGCTTCAGGTGTTTGGATAGGTCAGGAGGCACTTTACAGTACAACCCTCAAAAAGTTGCAGCATTCTTTGTGGCTTGTTGTGATTTACACAACATTTCCATGAATCATGGATGTGTTGATGACATAAATGAGGAAATATTAGAGGACTTAAGGAGACGTGATGTTGAACTACGGCGGGATCTGGTCCGGGAGTAATGCGCGATGCGCTCCTGGTGGAGCAGGTGGGCGGAGATGGAATGGGGGGAGGAGGAAGGGGCACAACAGGTGCAGGTGGTGCGTTTGGAGGCCCACGCTCCATGGCTGCAGCAATCCTCTCCAGACTTGAGGAGATGCGCCCGAGAGGCCGCAGCAACATCGCCACCTGGCCAAGACGGGCATTTGTTACTTTGCTGCATCTCGCATCGGCAGCTCCCGCTGGCGTGCGCCAGGCAAATCCGCCGTCATAATAGCAATCTGCCATGGAACAAGCGCGCCTGCTCTTAAAGGGAATGTGAGATGACGCTCTGATTGGTTTATTGCACGTTACGCCTAAACCACACCTAGCTAATTCAGACCAACCCATTTTAGATTTGCATCGGGCGCAAGAGTCATTTATCCCGCCGGTATAATAGCAACAGCGCCCGAGATCCGCCCACAAAGCTACTTGCGTTTTGCGTTTCATACTTGCGTTTATAGGGCCCTATAAGTTTTGTTTCCATAATGACTCACTGTAAGATTTTGATATTATTATTATTGCAATATGTAATCTACATTGATTCTTAATTTAAAATATGGTTGGAAGAAGTAAAAATGGATTCAAAACTAAACTTTCCTTTTTTTAAAATGTTTACTTTTATTATTGTGTAATGGAAGGACTTTAAATGTTTTGCCAGTCCAGTCCACTTGAATCAGTGCATATATTGAAGCATTAAACTGTGACATTCTTTGCCGTACATAGTCTAAATAATGTACATGTCATTTTATCGTTTGCCCACTGGAAGAACACACTTTTTTTTCAGTAATCATTTTCATAATGGGTTTGTCGTCTCAATCGCTATAGTTTCAAGTCTCCCAAGCTGTAAATTTGTTCTGAGGTGCTGTTCATGTTTTCGTTTTTAAATTTGACGCTCTCACTGTGTGTTATCACTTCATCAAAGTTAATTGGAATATTTTGGTCGCCGAAAAATGTCTTGTTCAGCATTCGGTAGTCTCGCTGAAGGAGGGTCTGGCTACTCCACATAGCATTCGGGGATGGGAGGAAAACGTGCTCTGGTTTAATGGTATTTCTTTAAACTGTGTTTAAATGTGTTCTAGAAATAAACTTTACTTACTTACTTTACAAGAAACAGGGTTTAGAGAGCAATTCTCAACAAAGTAAACGGAAGTACATAATCCTTGTGTTGTCCTTCGGGTCACTGGGACCCGAAGGACAACACAAGGGTTAAACCAATCAGAATCGTCATAGGCGGTGCTAAGCTCCGCACAGAGCCGCTGCAAAATAGTCGTGCGAGAGAAAACTCAGATTGGACAGATAGTCTAGCTGTCTCAGTTTACCCTACAGAGATCTGATGATCAGTCAACAATAGTCCTCATATATATATATATATATATATATATAATATAAAATTCCTACCCAAAGAAAGCCGAAGGAAACGGAAAATGCATGCATCTGGCGGAGTTTCCTGCGGCACCGGAGCATCAAGGATAAAGACTAACCATTTGGTAGCACCTTGTCAACCAAACCTAGCTAGCTTGCGTTGTCTGGTGACTTAAGGGAAAGTCTGCCGTTTTTCAAGAAGCTCTCTGTACTGCACTATATGCAGATGAACGGCGCCAGTACCCGGAGGTCCGCGTTTACCTGCCGACAAAAAGCCGCTGTATGACTCGCGTCAGCCGGTTGAAAATTGGCGACTTTTTCTCTTTAGCGTTTAGCTTTGTGCAGCGCCATTGAAACCATACACAAAACTGGCTTAGCTGCGTCATCCTCCCCAGCACCGCCCTCTTGTCCAAATATGGTCACTTCTGGCTTCAAAATACTAAGATGGCTACGGCCAAAATGCACACTCCCGGCATCGAAACGGCAGTCCACAAACCAATGGGTGAAGTCCCTGATGCTACGTCCATTATTTTTTACAGTCTATGGTTATGCATAATTTTCTTTTGATTCTACAGAGAACAGAATACAATCCTGCTTGAAAACACTGACTGAGAGCTCAGCATGCATACTGTATGGACCATATACTGTACATGTGGCCCTCGGTTAAAGCATGCAGCTTCCTACACATGCCTGGTATTTCACCATGTTAAAAAGCACTACTGATAAGCCAATTAAGAGACCCTTTATAGTGAAAATCACATAGACGGTGCTTCCGCATTTGATGGTAAACTGGAGAGTTTAAAGCACATTAAGAGGAACTTTTGCACTGTGTGAGAGAGACAGAGAGAGAGAGAGAGAGCTAATGCACAGGGTGATTCAACTGTATAAACAAGGCTGCTCTAATCCACTAAAGTGCACTGTATACACTGTCATAATGGTGCTGTTCCTGAAGACAGCGTTGTTATTGTCTCTGTAACTGCACTAATTCTACAGTAATCCCAATTCAAAGTACACACACAAGCGAGACCATTCACTGACACTTTGAACTGATGGAGCATCACATTATTGGTGCTTTGGGCTCAGCCGGGGAGAAGAAACTGGGAATTTTACTGCCATTAATGGAAATTGATTTGAGCAATTTGTTAAAACAGCGACAAGGGCAACTGTGTTGTGTCAAAAAAATGACATTTTGAGGTGGACGCATACAAAGGCTTTGTACACCTGAACCTAAATTGAGCAACCTCAGTGTGTAATATGTTCCAGGTCATTAAGTACACCCTCTGACAGTATTAGTGGCTGGGTGGTGTGTACTGGATCTGAGTGCAGACGCCCCTTTTATGTTTTTGCACTTTAGGGAATGGCAAGTTTCCTTATTAGAGAGGATGGATCACACTGACCTAATCTGCTATTATGCTTTCAAAGACTACTGAGCAGTAATTTCATCACTTTGGTGTGTGAAGACAGTTAAGATGGACAATCTCTCAATATCGCACTAATCAATCACTTTTACAGTGCATTACTGGGAGAGGGAGCTTTGCCCCATGAAGTGCGGCCTGATATAAATAGCAGATTGGCTTCCTTTGTGGCTGTTTCTCAATTTCAATCAGTATTCACCGCATGCGTCCTATGCGCTCACTCACCTCCTGAACACACATGCTCATTCAGATCGGGCTCAGAGCAATCACATAATGAAACAAACTCCACAACACATTCTGCGGCACAATGAACATTTTGGAGGATTGGCATCTTTTCAAAAAAACTAGTTTGAGAGTGTTTTTGAATCTCAATTTGTCTGGTTCCAGCCCTTTCAAAGATAAGTGTTGTGAGTATTTGTGGACTTGCTGTTAAGTTGGTAGGTTTTGCCAGAAAGCGGGCTTTGCAAGCGCATAAGTCTCCCAAAAATGAATTTGTGTTACATCTCACTGATCCATTTAAAATGCCCTGGAGGTGCCCCACCCAATTATGAACTGCTCTTTAATTACGACAGGCTGCTGCTCTTGTACAAAGAGTTGCACATCAGATAATTGTAACACCTGTCATGTTGCAGCAGTGAATTGAAAATGAAATGAAACTTTCAGCTACAGTAGTACGAGGGTGTATTCATTGTAAAACAATGCCAAAGAGAGAGAAATATTCCTATTAAGATTTATTATACCTATAATGTTTCCTTTAAGGACATAAAGTGTGCCTGTGGTACTGTATAACGAGCAGTAACCTTGTTATTTATGGCACTTTTATATCTTAACATTCCCCCATTATTATAGTCTTAATTTTGGGATCTGTTATGGGTGATATTTTTATTGTATCTTAAATGTTCTTATATGATCAGGTATGTTTTACAGTGAATTAATTCAGCTCAGCAGGCATATTACATTTATCAACTGTACTTTAAAGGTGGGGTCAAACCTTCCTCTCCTGACTCTCTGCAGGTCTCTTACATCCACTGTTATACAACTCATTGCAAGTCTGTGCAAAACGTGTGATGCCCCTGCAGTCAAATCAGTCGGATTTGTCAGGATTTGTCAAGTCCACCAGAATTCCTTTTCTCATCACGTCCTGTGGCCTCCATGCAGGCAGACAATATACTTGGGGATGAATATACACAAAAAAAAACACATGTTATCCTCTTCTTAGAGGCATATTGCGGATGTGCACATTATAATGAAGGATGGGCCGTCTCTGGCTTTCTTCTGCAACTCTTGAGAGGATTACCAATTGTTTAGTTTGTTTTTTTTTATGGTGGGAGGATATTCATGTTTATTTTTCTATACGCTGGATATCCCCTTTCCATTCATCACGGGCCAAGACTGGGGGTGCTTTTGTCCCAAAGCAAAGTAAAGCATTGGATGTTGCCTGAGACATGTGGGTGGTCCAGTTATTTGTGCTTCTGCTTATCATGACGGGCATTCAAGATTGAGAGGGATAAGAAAACAGAAGGGCATTCGTTCCAGCCTGAACACAAAGCGGTGAATTCGCCTATAGGGATGTGAATGTGTGTGAAAGTGTGCAGCCAATGACCCAACAACACCCCATCTCTCCATCCACTTTCCCTCCTCCCTCCCCACCCGTTGCAGTATCTTGTTGTGCTGGTCAGGTCTGGACCATGAGCTGTACCAGCCCATGGCAAACACCTCACTGCCTCCTCTAGATAGTGACCCCGCCGTCCATGTGAAAACACTTTCTACTCCTCTTCACTACAGGACAGACCCCCCCCCCCCACAGTTGTATCAGTCTAGGCTATATATGCCTTTATATGCAGCCCATATGACATCACGTTGCTGCAGTGCTGCACTGGCCATGAAATGTGTCAGTCTTTTTTCCTCTGATACCAAGAATGTGTCCAGTGTCCACACTTGGCTCCGCTGCTCCGTTTCAGACATCATGGCGTGACAGCGTGCACTCATTTATATCGGGCTCTTATTACGCAGGTGGACGCCTGCACGAGGAGCAGAGGCGCATTTCCAAAGGCAGCCTGTTCTTCTATAGGACACAGCAAGATTCCCTGCCACATCCCGCCCCGGAGAAATCGACCGCATCGCATCGCTGAAGGGAGTGGGCAGACCAAGTCATGTACGAAAACTAATTGCACGCAGAAAGAGAAGAAAACCTGGTTATCTTAGTGCACGGGTGGGATTCCTTTCATTGCGCTTCAGACAGGAGGGGGGAAGTTATGACAACAAATGGCTACAGTTATGGCAAACAGCTGCCAGTAAGACAGGCGCGATAACTGCGCTGTAGTGCTGTAGTGACTAGGAAATCGGTGTTGACGGGGAGTTTTTGACCTTTTTTTTTTATTTTTATTTTTTTTGACGGACTTGATGCCTGAATTTGACGCCAACCCTCTACCGTCAGAGGCTATTTCAAGAGCGCAACCCATCGCTTCCACACACACACACACACACACACACACACACACACACAAAAAACAACCCAGAGCCCCGGACTGCAGTTGTCCGTCCTGACTCCCATCTGTGCTGCAATTCATAACGAGCGCTGGATTTATTGGTAACTCAATCCATCGCATCCCTGCGTTACAAACCCGGACTCGGGGGACTTGATTAGGACCACGTACCGACGCTTTAACCCCCCTTTTGAACACGACTCGGACGCAAACATCGGACTCTCCCGAGCTTTTGGATTTTTTTTTTTTTTTGGAGGGGTGGGGGGAAGGAGGGGGTGGGGGATTTCTGCTTTGCATTTTCTGCCTTTACGGCTCAATCCGGCCGTACTGGGATTTAAGGTGGGGTTTTATCGCGACGCAGGTAATTGGAAGATATCCCACTAGCTGTCCCTTGTTGATGACACTTCAGCGGCACATTGTCGCTCATCACGTCCGTTGGATTTTTCAGCACAAGCCCTGACCAGCAGCCTGATGAGAAGGGGTTTTTTACGCGTGCGTTTGGAATAAATACACTCCCGTTACCATCCGAGAGTCGTTGTGAATGTATCCTGTGAGACAAGTGTGTGGACGGCGGAAATCATGTGCAAGAGGACCAACCCTTCGGAGTCTGCTTTATTAGTGCCACTTTTGGTAAGTCACTAGACTTGGTGAGAAATGTGCTATAGGACTTTGCACTCCAGATAAATGTGTGCCTCTCTGAAGAGCTGAACGTAGTCAAAATATGTGGCGTGCTGCATTGATTGTGCAAACAACTTAATGTAGAATAATAGGCCCTATCTATCTATCTATCTATCTATCTATCTATCTATCTATCTATCTATCTATCTATCTATCTATCTATGTCTTGCATAATGTGGAGCTCTTTGCTCTACTTTAAAGGCGTTCACAGTAGTCTGCTGGATAATGTGATGTCTGTCTAGCTGAGATGTGTTCAGGCTCCTTGATCTAGTCAGTCCTCACGTGGTGGAGCAGTTCCTGATGGTATGAGTGCTGTTGTGCAGTCTGTCAGATGGGCCCCGAAACAGCCCTGTCATACTGTGGCTGTGCTGTGGTTCCGAATTGGGGCGATGAAGATGGTTAAACAGTGACACATGAGTTGAATTCCCAGAGAGTGCATGTGGGAATGGCCCCGGGCGTGTCTGCATCAGCACGACGCAGAGACGAGGACTTGTCATAAATTAGCAGCAGCACTGATACCTCCCCATCAGGGCTGTTGCACTGATCTTGCTGAGAGAGTGGACAGTTTGACTGGGGAGCCACTGAGCTTGAATGATGAAGAAAACTTGCTAATGTCCTTTTGAGTTGAGTTTAAATATATAGAGATGATTGTTTTATCTTATAGTGAGTGGAGGCCTCAGCAAGGATGTGTGCACTGTGTGTGTGTGTATGTGTGTGTGTGTGAGTTTGAGGGCTGCACATCGCCTTTGTTTTTGACAATCAGCTAAGCAGGTTTAGAGATGATAAAGCACTGATGCAGCATGGTAACAATCTCATGGGCGCTGTGTGTGAATGCTGGCAATTATGCTTGTACAGTAGTTGGAATTTTTAGCCCCCCTCATCATTTCTCCAGTTACTCAATAAGCTTCTTACATTCAAGTCAACATTTGTAGGGAGTTTGTTACACTCTTGGCTATTCTAATTTTGGCACACAGGGACGGTCAATGAAATATCTGTTTATCACTCAGAGTACACCGGCAACAACAACAGATGGGATAAGTGAGGGTCCAGGATGCCTGCGTGGAGGTAGCAAGGTTGTAAATCTATTAGATTGAGGAGGGGTTAGATGTCAATATGCTTACACTAAAGTCAAGTGAACATCCCTCAAATAGCTCTGCTTTATCCGCATAATACCTTCCCAAGACATCCCCTGGGGAAGATGTAGGCACTGGCCAGCCGTGTTGCTACATCAGGGCGTGCAGTGAGTGCTACTGCAGTTTGCACTGCTATCGGAAAACAGTGACTGCCAGCTGCATCTACTGTATATACACCCTCAATTACCCTTATGGATCCTTAAGACTGTATGTATGTTCCTACATGGCAGAATACCACCTTTTCACAGCTGTCGACCAGAATTACACAGTAAGATGAAAAATGAAAGTTGTCACGAGGTCTTGGCATTAAATATTCTGACAAATGCCTCTTATGTCTAAGAACAATAAAAAAATATATATATATTTAAAAAACAAAGAAGCATACTGTATACGTCATATAAGGATTTTACGGTAACCATCTAACAAAAGCACAAGAAGCCAGCCCAGGGGCTTGGCTTACTGTTTTTGTGGAGTGCTTCAGTTAAAGGCTGAACTCTGTGTTTTTGACTGTCTGTGTGAGTAGAGGAAATTGAAATAATGTTTGGTGAAAGCTGTGCACCATACAGGTTTTAACATAAGCTTGAAAAGACTCCTAAAAACAGAGGTTAATGAGGTTTCTTCTTAGGAGGGTTGATACCCTTGAGCCTTATTGCATTTGTAATTTGAATTAGCAGTGCATGCAACAGGGCTCTTATGTATTTAGATGTCTTTTTTTTTTTACTAGCTGTGTGTGTTGCAGTAAGTGGTTTTGATCGTGTCTTTGGCTTGTCACTGTTTTTGCGGGGTGTTACAGAAGAAGCTCAGAGCACTTGCTGTCACGTGATTGCCTAATGAAATCAGGCAGGATGGTCATTATCATTATCATGCATTATTGCCAACACTTCCATGTTTAGCAATGCTGGTGCGGGCAGGAAACCGACTGCCGAACAAATTCATATCACAGCAGGTAATGCATAAAAAGAAAGTGACAATGCCATGTGTGCAGGGCTTTCTGCTTTCTAGGTTGCTGTATACAGACCATGGGGTGAGATTAATTGAGTCTCTCTGGCTTGCCATTCTGTTGCATTGTGTTACAACAGCTGCTCATGGTGCCGGTGTCATGTGTTAGCATTATGAAATCGGGACCAGTAGACGGTTCCAGCCACTGCAGGAATGAGAGAATAACAGCAAGCACAAGCTATTGATCTGTGTTTGGGAGTATAAAAGACTTCATAACAGATTGCATGAACCTGTTTTTGTTCTCTGTACAAAGCATAATAAAATAGCCATTTACAGTGAGTCATGTTTGCACACTGAGAATTGCAAAATGTACAAATTTGCTCCAAAGATGACCTTTTTCAAGCTACTCAAAGCTATAATTCTGACATGCACAGTATTAGAGTGCTATACATAAATGGGTGCTGGTTTGGAGGTGCAGAGATAAGAGTCTGATCCCAGCATTAAGGAAAAGTAATATGTGGAAAACTGAGAAGGGCCAATGCTCTTGTTATGTGAAGGAATTTTCATTTCCACTTTTAAGTCTCAAGCTGACTTTGCATTCATGCATTGTCTGGAAATAAACAACACCGGATCAAGGGATATCATGATGCAAACAGTGACAGACTTAAAAGGAAAACTCTATCCTCTTGTTAATGTTTTGAATTCTGGACTATGCATGGAGAAAAAAAATAGTAAAGAAAGGAGAAAATAATTAAGTTGTTATCAGTCGACAGAATGAGACGTCTCTCCCAAGGCAAGCAAAGTTATTTAGTGCCCAAGAAGCATGACAAAAGTTGAAGAAATGGCATTATTACAACACGCCAAAAGGATCAAAGGGCTAGCCACAGAAGCACTTAAGCAATTAAACTAGAGCTATTTCTTTCTTTCTTAAGGTTAGCGAGTAACAAAGGGAAAAGCGGTGGAGGACAGATCACTGAAGTAAACATAGGTAAATAACATATAGGCCTCAAGAGGCAAAAAACACTTTGTTGCATCAGGAATTTCAATAAGAGCAAACGGTAAAAGCACTAAAATATTTTTGGCAATTCAGACACATTATTGATCACTTATGTGATAAATTTGATACAGTATGTATAGATTATAGGGCTGTAACGATACACCAAACCTGTGATTCGGTTCGTATCACGATTTTTGACCCACGATTCGATACACACCTTGATTCACCTCGAGGAGAGCTATACTCAGTAAACATGATGCAACTTTTTTTCTGCCACATGGCAATCATTTTGTCATTGATTACATGCCACTTTGCAACACAGTAATACAACAGATACCTTATTTATTGATATTGATTGATTTCAGTATCAATCGATCTAACACCAAAGACTCTTTTGTACCTTAAAATAATGTTTCCAAAATAGTTTCAGTGGTTCATTAACTCGTTCGAATGAGACATAAGAATAATAGTAATGGTAACAGTAATGGACAATTCCGCTTCCTACCTGTAGGGGGGCCGAAGAGGAAAAGTGCTTTGGTGCCTATTATAAAGGTGCTGGTTGACAAGTAACTAATGCTAATGCTATAACATTAACAAATTCTTGGTGGGTAACGTAAGATTACGACATCGTTCAACACGCTCAGTTATTTTTAGTATGACTGTTTTGACCACGGTTAACAACTCTGGGCTAACCCACGAATTCATCAGTAACGTTAACTGTATAGATAGACGACTGATCTAATGGTAATTTAGCCAGCTGGCACACCCCTGTCTGTCTGCCTCACTCTCCCGGTGCTGCAAGGCTTCATTCGGGATGAGAGCTGACAACAGCCTAGGCCCGGGGACACATCCACAGTCAGCCCCCAGCCAGCTAGCAGCCAGCCGCTATCATTCCAGCAATCCAAACCCGGTCAGCACTCAACTCCGGTGCTAAGGACGCTAACGGCAGTTTACTGAACCGTCGGGAAACAGACCCAGGCACCCGAGTCAGAACAGCGGCCATTCGTAATGTTACACCTCCGTTAGCTTTACCGGTGTTATTTTTCTTACTCATCAAGAGTAAAACCTACACTTGACAGCAGGTAACGTTAGCCTACCGTTAGCTAGTAGCTGGAAAAAACACGGTTAAAATGCTGACAGGTAATCGGTGTAAAGTGTGACTGTGTTTCAATGTAGAGGCTTCCAACACCGGGACGTAACAGCCTGCAGCTGCCGTTGTCGGGAAAAACAACACATTGCGTTCACATGAAACTGGTAGCGTAAGCCTCGTGGTGCATTCAAAGTTACCCTTTTCCCATCTGGTGGTTGATTTTGTCGTTTACCAGCAATTTACTGGTGAAATAAGTTTATTGTTATAAGTTATTGTTATTACATTATTAATAACTCATTTCATTTTGACCAAATGGCCTTAGCAATAAACAAGCCGTTCTTTAATGTCGCAAACTGTCGTTTTGTGCTCTTCTTTTTAAAAGAAATGTAAGTATCTGTTCATGCACCATTTAGGCACCGGCACCATTTTAAATGTATCGCTTTAGCACCGTTATCGGGAAAAACCCCCAAACGATACCCAACCCTAATAGGGTGTGACCAGAAGGTACAATGGGGGCTTGGCATAGGGGGCTATTGAAGGAATCCGTGAAGAGTCATTTTCAGAGACCAGCTGTCTGAAGTGAGGGATACAGATTCACATAAAGATCTATATGGAGGTTAGAGTGCTAATTCTTTCAGGATGTGGTATGATATTAAACACTCATCTGAACCCAGAGGCCTGTACTACGAAGCAGGATTTGGCGTTAATGAGCTAACTTCAGGTTCAACCCAGGATTTTCTGTATCACGAAGGTGGATTAGTTGTTATCGGGTTCAATCGCCGTGGTAACTTACGCTGGACGCCTAACCTGGTCGGGAGCAGATTAAGTTGGAGATCAGAGATCAACCGGTGTAAAAACACCGCCTACTGACCAATCAATAGGTCAATTGATAACGGCGTCACCGTTCTTTAGAAGATCAGGCAGAGAGAGAGAGAGAGAGAGAGAGAGAGAGAGAGAGAGAGAGAGAGAGAGAGAGAGAGAGAGAGAGAGAGAGAGAGAGAGAGAGAGAGAGAGAGAGGTGCGCTCATAAAAGTTAAAACATTTAGAGACCGACAACCACGTTAACATTCCCTGATGGGTATTTTTATGAAATATATATATTTTAATGGGAGGGAATTACATATCGGCTTCTTGAGCCGTGTGTCTCCAATGCGCACATTGGTTTGAATTATGTTTTTATATTTTTTATTTGCTCTCACGATCGCTTACCACTGCCAGGGTTGCAGCTGCAATAATAGGCTAAAGCAACGACAATTTATGGAAAGCACAAGTGTAATTATGGTCCGATATTGGTCCTGACTGATGGGGAAGTGATATTGATAAGAGTAATTTACACATCTACAGCGTCGGCAATCTTTCCTTCCTGTTTTAGGAAGCAGCGACTGTATTGCGTTTCCCTGTAAAACCGAGTCTGTGTTCTTCATATTTATGTAGAATTATAATTTGCTCTTCTTATATAAAACATGTGGCTCTGGTAGATGTTTGCGATTGGTCGGGGTGTGAAAACACCGCCTCTTTTATGTGAACGCGCGCCCCGCTGGATTGGGAAACCCTGAGTTGACTGAACGAGTTGTTAACCAGTGTCGTGATACAGCTTATGCGGGACCGCGGTTGTTAAGTTAGGTGAGGCCGGATAACTGAAAGAGATCCAGGGCATGTTGATCTTGCTTCGTAGTACAGGCCTCTGGAGTAAGCAGCCGCCCCAATCCAAACATCCGATATCCAACCTGCGTAGAGCAGCTAGTGGCCCGACACAGATATTCAATTGAGAAAAAAACATGTCACCTGCTGTATAGCATATGGCATTTAAACTGCAGAGGAGCGTCACATTTTATACCTATGAGATCTGCTGCACAGCCTACCAGCCAGTCGCCTTCAGATAAAAAAAAAAAAATGATTAGTGGCATCTGTCTCCCTCAAGAACCACTGTTGTGCAGTCATCCTGCCACCGTGGCAGCCTTTAACAGTTGCTCCTGACACTGTGTGTCGGAGCTTTTTATATGGTCATTAAAGTGATATCATATCGCTATGTAAACAACAAACAGTGGCTGAGTGAAGCATAATAGCAAACATCCAGTGATGTCTTCAACTGCAGCTTGGACTCTTCTACTGTTTACCTGAAGGTGACACTGATTTAGATCATGCTTTCAGTAGCTGCAGCTGGGCGTATTGATCAATATCTTCTGCCAGAGCAGCATTTCCTTTTTGGCTCTCTTGAGAAAGCCAATTAAGAGAGCTACATGCTTTCATACATAATTTGAAATGGACACAAACACTATCTGCCCCACAGTCCCTTTTAAATAATGCATAAGAACAATATATATTATTGTGCAGCCCTTATTGCCAAAGGTCCAACTAGTCTTATTAAGACTTTCTTCTCTGAATTAAGAAGCATTGGACAAAATGTAGTGCATTTAATCCACTCTTTATTCTTGACGGAGGCATTAGGAAAAAGATAATGCCTCCATGAATTACTCCTTCTGAATATGCCACTGTGATGAGAAATCAGGCTGTCCTTACATATTGATTTGTTTGTCAGATAGACGTGCTGCATGCTCTTTATCAGACTGCAGCGGCCTCATTGGAGATGTCTAACTCTGCCGCCTATTACAGGCTGGAAGACCGCAGAAGCATTTACTATTCCAGAGAAGTGAACGGATAAGAGCCTCAACCTTCACATTCTGTTTTCTCTGTTTGGTTGGATGTCGGGATTTAATAGAGAGACACATGCATAATCAAGCAGCCCAGTGCAAAAACAAAAAGTCTGTGAATAATATCTCATCGCTGTCCATATTTTTATCTGGTTGTCTTTTTAAAGTATCTATGCATGTTGTTCCAGGAAAGATGGGGGGGGGGGGGGAGACTGGATTTGTTTCAGTTTATGCAGTTTGATGTTGTGCAACCACAGTCACGTTTTGTTTTTGTTTGTTTTTTTTACATACAGGGGAAGATGAATCTGAGAATATGATAAAAGTACTTTCTGTCTGTGCTTTAATAGTTCCATAAAGTCCTAGTAAGTAAGTAGTAAGTAAGTAAGTAAGTAAAGTTTATTTGTATAGCACCTTTCACAGATAAAAATCGCAAAGTGCTTCACAATAAAATGTAATACAATACAACAAATTCAAATACAAGAACATTTAAATTCAAATAGAAAACATAACAAACAACCATAAAAACCTAAACTAAAAGCCTGCTTGAAAAGCAGAGTCTTCAATTGCTTCTTAAAAGATTCGACAGAATTCACACAACGTTAATACTTAATCAAAGATGATGAAATTCACAATCAGGCATATTGGTTACAGCTAACAAACAGTAGTGAAAAAAATTCAGCTTGGCTTGATTGAATCTCTCCCTTTGGTCTACATGTCTGTGGGGAGAATTTCATTGGTGCCTTACAGAGGACCACTGCTGCATTGATAAGAGTCCTACTAGGCTGGAGCATCACAAAAAAAAAAACATCTTAAGGGGGATGAAAAATATATTACCTAAAAGAAACTGCAGCAGCAGAATATCCAAACATTTGGCCCGAATCCATGAAATAAGTTCCACTTAGGTGCACGCTTTGGTGCTTGTGATATTTATCTAATATGAACGCAAGATTCACAAACTGATAGTTAATTGCCTTTGGCTTTTTTGAAACAATAATAACCTGGCAGGTTTATCTCAAGGTGTGGTGCACTATATTAGTGTAAAGCTGCAGATTATTGCTGTGTAAATCTTTGACACCTTTGAAACCTTTTATAAATACTGAGCACATTCTCCTCGGGATCGATTTATTAAGGTACAGCTGAGAATAGTTTCTGAAGAAATACAGCACAAATAATTATTGATCAATGTTTTTGTAAAAGTAATGGATGTAGAATATCTTTATCATGGCCATTTGCAGAGAAAACGCATGTACTAGAAACAGTGTTTGGTTTTAGGTTTGATTTTCTTCCCCATGTCAATGTGAAATTAAGAAAAACTGCTTAAATGTAAGGTAGATGACAACCTACTGAATATCAAGTTTGTGCAGCATGGTCTCTTTATTTAGCTGCATTTTTCTTAAGCAGTAGAACCCATTGATCAGCACATTATAACCCATACATGAGCAGAAGGAAACTTAAGCAGGGTGGATTTTTTGCTGACACCGAGCTTGAAGCCGGGCTCAGAAAAATCTATCCCTGAGATCAACATCTATTGGACGTTTCTATCCTTGTTGCCAAATAGTTCAGTGAAGTTGAGTTATTAATTACAAGAGCTGTTGCTGATGTACTGCTGCTAGCAGTGAGTTAATTTCAGTATAACTTCATTTGGGTGATATTTATGGGCTTGTTTCTGGGGATTGATTTTTGTACCCCTGGAATGTGTCCAGTGACTCCCATGTGTCCACAGACTGACTTGCTGTTTAGTAGACCATATAAATCCTGCACAGCATGACATTTCAATGTGTTGCATGCGTTCACTGGGTAACCATGCTAAGTATAGCATAGATTAGCATAATATAATTGACACGATATAGCTAGAACTTCTTTTCAGCTTGAGTTGGCACCCATTCTCAAGTCCTTTCAATGCATGCATCAGTATGTCATCCCTGAACATACAATATGCAATTTTTTTCTACATTAGCCCATCATGTATCTAACCATCCATGAGCACATTCGGCGTTAAGAGCTGGAAAGACCGCCCAAACTGGCAACTCTGCAGTGAGTCAGTGTTATGAACGGAAGGGCAGAGCAAGTTTAAATATATTTTCTAGTCCATATTTCCATCTTGTAATGCCACTGTTTGGGTATTTTTTTTTAAATATAAATTATTTGTAAAAGAGCAGACTTAGGGTTATGTTATAGCCCTGCTTGTTTTTAATGTTTTTCTGAAATAACTGTATTAGCGTGATCATATTACCATATTATTTGCTGCCATGCGAACCACAAATTAAAGCTTGGCAAGCCGCGCAATGAGTTAACACTGATCTAATGTATGGATGTATCCATCCATCCATCCAAGTCAACTCGAGGCGATTTAGGGCCCTTTAGCCACCAAAACATGCCGTGTCCCTATTCCATACTTCATAGTAATTGTCCACAGTATACTATATACAAATCTTTACTGATCTTGCACGTAGTACACAACAAACCAACGTTCCCTTTTTTGTATTAACAGGAAACGATACAAGACCCGCATCAGTGGACGTCAATCAAACAGCGTCTTTGAAATACCATTGCCAAAACTTTGAACTTTACAAAGAGAAAGTAAAATATATTTCTAAAAATGTGGTTAATGTTTGATGTTTTTTTTCTAATATATTTCTGGAGCTGTTTCATCACCATTCACAATCTTTTAAGCGTTGTGCAGCTTTGAGCAGCTCCTCTATCTCCTTTGTGCATTGCACTGTGGAAGAATAATGTACATCAACAGCACGCTCAAAAATCAAGTGGGGTTTTTTTGGTGACTTTTTTGAGTTTTTGTCATCACATACTTTAAACCTAATTAGAACCTGGTGTAGATAATTTTATTTTGGCAAAGTTTTTGGTAGTATTTTAACAGTTTCTATTGTACCTAATAACGTTGCCATCATGGCCATAAATGTGTGTCTGACCATCTCTTAGACCTACTCTTTGGGGTTCTAGCTTAATTTTCTGGGCTGTTTGACTAATTTGTACATGTTAACGGATGGGATAGGATAAGCCAAGGAGAAACTTGACATAAAAACATCTATAAAACTGTTAAATGGCAATACATTTGGTGCGTAATCGTGTTCAACACTACAATGTGCTGTGATTAAAACTCAGTCATTACACTATTTTCCAGACAGTGAGTGTTGAAACCAGGAGTTTAAGAAGAAAAACACCTTGTCTTTTAAAGTCTAGTAAAGGTTTTCTGTAGAAACCTCTTTGAGGATGCTTCTGTTCCTTAGTGGGGCAGTGGCAATATCCAAAAAACTATATTTATTTCTCTTGCTACAGAGCCTCATGTGAAGTGCATCAAGTGCACACTATGCTTTGTGCAGTCACAATGCAGCTTTAGCCAAATTTTACCTATGATCTACTATAATGATACAATCTCTGTACCTTATGTGTGCTTAAAGCTTGTGCAATGCCTTTTACAATAAGGATACAATGCAACAGAAGGTACCATTTAAACATTCGGTTTAAAGAAATTGCCATGCTGAGCACTTTGTCCAGCATTTTGTACAAAAAAGACAATATCCTATATTGCATTAAATGAAGTGTGAGTGCCTATTGTGTCCTACATCAATGGAAATCTGTTCAAGGGAATGAGTTGAAGCTTGTTAGTCCAGCACACCAGTTTACTGTCTGTAGGACACTTAAGGTTAGTTGAAAGCTGGGATGATCAGGTCGCTGCCAAAGGTCTTCAGCTGATCTGATGCTGTTGTCTTAATAATGTATACTGATCAGTGCTGTAAGTCGCTCTGGATAAGCCTGTCTGCCAAATGCTATAAATGTAATTGCTAATGTGAAGTTTCTAAAGAAATTAGCAAAGGTAATACTCTGCTTAATAGAATGATATTTTAAAAAGGATATTTGTCTCCGGAGCCCAATTTCTAAACTGGCATACTTATTTAAGAGAAATCAGCCAAAGGACGAGTGGTTTAGCATGCCATTTTCTTGATTTAATCTTTTGTGATGTGGGGAAACGTATGTTGGGCCTGCACTGAGGGGCAGGTGGGGGATGTTGACATACATGAGATATGAACTGGCATAACAAAAGCTACACCAACTCGAAGTCCTCTGTTGAAAGAAAAACTGTCTCAGCCCTCAGTGTACCTGTCTGTCAAGACGTACTGAGACATGCCAGCCAAACTCGTGTCAGAGAAAACAGTGCCCGTTACAAGGTCAGCTGTATACTGTATCATGCTCCTCTGAGAGGTCTTGAGACGTGAAACAGTTTAAAAGCTTTATAGTTTGATACCAGCATCAATAATACTATAGCAAACTAGCAAACAAACCAGCTCAGCAATGTAAAGTGAAAATCTCGTTAAAGCGTGATTATCTTCCAACAGGCAATAGCTGCGTGCTTTTGGCCTTTTGGAGCCGTTCATGCTTACAGTTATTGATGATGCACTTTTTACGGGCTTCAGCAAGATCAGTTCATTAGATCGGTCTGACAAAATACTTTCTCTACGGAGAGACTTGATAGATGATGACTGGATGTAGTCGTTAAGGGCTGGGTGTCTTTTGACTAAAAGGGTCTCATTTATGGTGGCCAAGATTATAGATGTAGGACATTCATAAAGTGTGTCAGTCTCCTCCTGAATTCTTGGATGGATGGATGTATTATTTAACTTAGCAGAAGTGGAAAGTATGTTTTGTTTATTGTAAAGATATGTGTACTTGACCTCAGGTTTACCATTCTGTATGTAACAAAGTTACCACCAACACGTTAACTAGCACTTAAGAAATAGATTGTATAGCCTTTTTTTTTTCTTTTACCATGCAAAAAGTATTTTAGTAACTTTTTACTTTTGTTTTAATTATATTGTTTTTAGACTTCCGGTTACGCAATGTGGTGTTAGGACGTACGTTCTCAGTGCTCCGATAGCTTTCAGATTATTTGTTCGAAAATACCCTCTATCGCCATCCACTCTTCAGTTTTTGAGAGTATCGTAGGATATAGCTATTCCAAAGTGACAAGGAGATGAGCAAAATGGGGAGAAGCAGCGGTAAGACGTGGACTCAAACTCCAAATCAGAGTGCTAAAGGTTGTGCTAACAACATGGCGGATAATCCTGCATCACCACTAACCACTGACATGCTGGTTCGAGAGCTTGAAAAACTTAGAAAAAATATGACTGGTGAAGTCACATCTCTACTGAACGACTCCCTAGCCCCTTGACGCCTGAATTTATTCACAATTATATAAAAAAAATTATTATGTGTGTTTTTGGCTCCAAGCTGATGCTAAATTAAGTTGAGATTGTTAATTTGTCTATAGCATATAGAATAGATATAAATTTAGGTATGATGCAAATTAGCGACAACAGGCATTTATGGTAAAATTCTTTACAAAATGGTAAAATTAATAAAACACATTTTCCCATCTCAGATATGTAGATTTTAATCATGTTACAAAGTTGTTAGAACTTCTAAACTTTAAAGTGATGGTTCGGAGTAATTTCACCCTAGGGTCCTTTGCACCATGACCTCGAGCCAAACACTCCCCCAGAAGCTTTTTTCAGCTGGGTCGAACATTGGGAGAGTTAGCGTAGAGTAGTGTTATCAGCTGAATAGCTTAGCGCAGGGGCTAATGGATCCGAAGTGTCTCTTAACATTACCCCACTAATAATGCCCGAAATGATACCAAACGTCTACAGTAGTACAAATAGGTTATGCACTCATAAAACGATGGATTGTAAAGTTTGTAAGTACACCAGAAGTTTATGAACACTTGCCTGCTGGCTTCTGCTCTCTGCTGCTGCTGCTGTTACTACCAGGCAGTAAGAGTGCTTAGGGCTGTCTACAAATTACAACACCGAAAAGAGATGCAACAAAAATATTTATTAATTTAATGATTAAATAAGGTAATGTTAAACTGTACCTCAATTATAACTTGTCTCCTGCTAGTTATTCTACAGTACTTACTTTAAAAAATAAGTGAAATTAAAAAATATTTTTGTTGCATCTCTTTTCGGTGTTGTAATTTGTAGACGTCCCTAAGCACTCGTCTTAGAGCAGCAACAACAACAGCAGAGAGCAGAAGCAGTCACTAAGTTTTCAAGTGACTGTTTCCTAGCCTGTCCTTATGGACGTTCTGCTTCCACTAGAAAATTAGGTAGCAGCCGGGAGCTCCACCCTTCTACTTTTCCCCAAGCGGTTTCAAAGTATCTAGGTGTTAATATCTCACGCGCTCTAAATTCCCTTCATAAAAATTATTTCATAAAACTGACTGAAAATATCAAATCCAGACCTTCAAAGATGGCGCACATTACCCCTTTCGCTTGTTGGCCGAATTGAAACCATCAAAATTAATGTTCTACCTCGAATACTTTTTCTTTTTCAGACCCTCCCTCTTTTTCTTCCCAAATAATTTTTCAAATCTCTGGATGCCATTATATCGTACTCCCTCTGGGCTGGCAAGAGTTCCAGGATTCAGAAAAGAATTTTGGAGAGACCCAAACTGGCAGGAGGTTTTGCCTTACCTAACATGTTGTTGTATTATTGGGCCGCTAACATTCAGATGCTAAAGAAATGGTGCCATAGTCCAGACATTGTGTGGTGTGTCATGGAAGCTAATTCTTGTACTTCAACCTCACTCCTTGCATTACTTTTTGCACCCCTTCCTATGCGGCCCTCCCAATACACCAATAATCCTGTTGTTCTCTCCTCACTGAAAATTTGGAAACTTTTTAGAAATCACTATGGATTAAAATCCCCTTCTGTCCTCCGTCCCATATGCACCAACCACCTGTTCTTACCCTCAAGCGTAGACAAAACCTTTGCACAGTGGAAGAGGATGGGCCTGGTCTCTTTTAGTGACCTTTACGTAGATGAGACCTTTGGAAACATTGCTGACCTTGCCACGAAATTTGGGATTTCAAAACTAGGTCTATTCAGATATTTCCAGTTGCGCAGTTTCACCAATACACACTTCATTTCCTACATTACCTGAAACAACTTTGTTAGAAAATATCATGTCCTCCTCAGTATCACAAAATAGTATCTCTTCAATCCTTGGTCTTCTTTCATCTCAACTCTCTTCTCTTTTAGGGCTTAAGGATGCTTGGGAAAATCAGCTAGGTCTCACACTAGATGAGGTCTGGTGGAGAGAAGTTTTACTTACAGTAGAATTAACACTACTACTTGTGCATTATGGGAAGATTTACTAGCTACAAAGCTGATGTAATTGCATTTGCTGCTCTGATAGCCAAGCGTCAAACACTACTACAGTGGAAGAGCCCAAAGCCGCCTAGCACAAATTCCTGGTTAGAAGATGTAATGCCATTTTTACACTTAGAAAAGATCAAACATACTGTCAGAGGATCCCTGAAAAAAATTCATAAAACCTGGAACCGCCTCCTTTCTTATACAAACCATCTATCCTCAGCCATTGGTTGACCCTTCCTCCTCCCCTCTTTTAATTTTTTTTATTTCTTTACTCTTTATTGTATTTTTTTCATCTGTGTACGTACTTATTCTTTAATTACCTATACAGTTTTCTTTTCCTGTACCTGTCAGTACAATCCTGTGCGTCACAATGAATAGGACACTGGGATGTGCCGAGAGGGGGATGGGTGGGTATGTTAACTTGATGGAAGATACATGTTTATGGTGCGTTCTTTTTGTCCACCGAAGTCGTTTTACGAGTCGTTTTCCGGAGTTACGACCCGGAAGTTGCAAAAAGAACGCCCCCGAGGTCGTATTTACGACTCGTCAAGTCGTCTGAACTCCGAGGACCCCGAGCTCACTTTCAAAGATGGCTACGTCGTGCATCACACGTAGTAAACATTGTGGTTTTCTACATTTTTAAGCACTTTTGTCTTTGTTGTAACCAAATGAAGAAGTCGTACACATAGCGCTGTATACTGCTACCTATAGGCATGTCGCTACAGTCTTATTAGGAGTTAAATACCGCCTTATTAGTTATTGCACTCGGTTGCTATATGACAACAATGGCTTTAAGCCGAGTCTTGAGCAGAAAGCAGAGCAGTAGCCTAACGTTAACGTTAATCAAAACGTAATTTTCATGTATCAAACTGTGAAATATATGTGTGTAATATGTCAATAACTGGGTGAATACAATCCTAAATGTTACTAAAAATGTTACAAAAATCCATCTTTTCTCCGACTCGTAGTATTGTGTGACAAAAAGAATGCAACAACCCGCGGTTATTCGTTTTTCGACACGGATGTGACGTCGCGCTCGAGCTACTAGTCGCGATTACAAGACAAAAAGAACGCACCATTAGTATCTGGTTAAAGGGGAAGACTAAGAGGGAGATGGAGGGGTGGAACGGGTGGGAATTTTTGTTTAAAAACAAGAAAAATGTCAAACCTGCTACCGTTGGACATTCCCAATACAGCCTGTAATACTTTTTGAGGTTTGATCAATAAACATACTTGAAAAAAAAAAAAATAATATTGTTTTTAACGGTTATCGGTCAAAATTCTTATTGTTGATTAACGGTTAAATGGTTAATTGTTAACATCCCTAGTCTGATAGCTGTTGGTACAGCCTTTAAATGGACAATCTTAAATATATAATATCTAGTTTCTGTATTAAAATGTTTTAAAATGACTAGGCTATACTTATGTTATATATATTTTTAGTTGTGAACTTACATTATCCCAAATGTTCTGCCACACAGCATCATTTTTATAATTACATGCATTTTGCAAAACAGAATTACAGTAGAGACTTAATTTATTGATATGATTTTCAATATCGATCCAGCTTACTATGATGTGATAAGTTGACAAGTGGCTCATGCTAATGCTTGGTGGCTAAACCGTATACGGTAACATTATAAGGTTATAACAATTTTTAACATGCTCATAAAGTTATTTTTGTTATGACTGTTTTAATTGTTGATTAATCTAATGAATCTCTCCTGGAATTTTTCACTTTAATAACTTATCAAGATAGTTGCAACTTGTTTTTTCAGTTAATCAATTTAACAATAAATCAACTTTAGTTCTAATTCTAATAGTTTTAGCTAATTCAGTTTACTACCACATAATGTAAAGACATGCAGCAAATCCTCCCAATTAAAAAGCTGCAACAAATGTTTGAGATATTTGTCTGAATATTTACTGAAACGATTAATCGGTTATCAAAATAATATTCTATTGATTGGTGATTTAGTTAATCAACTGTGTTTCATCTCTACACTTAAATAACTCTGTGGAACAGAGCTAAATATTAGATGGACTTTTCAAATGCGTATAAAGATACCACTGCCATATTCATATGTCTTCAGTGAGTCCAGTGTCTCATTCTTCAGAACATCTGTTAGCAAATTAAGATAGTGTCACCTCAAAGACTAGTAAACTGCCTGCCCGTCTAGTTTTCATAGCTTTAGAAAAAACTATTCATGTACACAAATCTCACTGAAAGTGTCCAATATCATACTGCAGAGATGATGTGATGTGACTTAGGGAGCATATTGCTGTCAGTGTCTCTAATTATTAATCCTCCTAGCCCAAGGCAACTTAGATTTGTCAGGATTTTCATGCTTGAGCTCAGCAGTGAGGCAAGATTTGAATCTCAACAACAACAATTATTGACTCAGTTGGGCGTCTGACACCTTACATTTTTCTAATAAAGCATCATGAATTACACAAATACATTATCTAATTGGTAAAATGTTGCAAGGTAATATGACAAACCGTAAAATATAAAACTTAAAACAATTGCCGTTTCCTCTTGTCTCATACTTTGTTTTGCTAGATGATTGGATGCTGCTTTGTGAGTGCATGTCTCAGAGGGTATAAAGCTCCGGTTTAAGATGAAAAGAAGATAACGTCTGAGAAGTCCTCCAACTGAAAGAGAGGATGGCATTTGCTCAGTAATAGCAGATGGATACCCCTTTGATCCACGGTTGGGGAGGAGAAGTCGATTGAATGACTGTGATAAAGCATTCAGCCGTTAAGCGCTTCCATTGTATCTTGACTTGATTGTATTTAGACTACCCGGGCATTTTAATAACACTACTATTTAAGCAGGGGATTGCATTACAATATATTTCTGTACTATCATTGCAACCATCCTGACAGTATTTAAAATGTTGTACAAGTGCTTTGAAGTCTATCCTAGAGTGCGAGTTCCATCCAGAAAGTTTTGGCAGTGCACCAGCTGTTGTGTATCAGTTATAGTACGTTACTTTGCTTAGCCAGGTTAGCCAAGTTCATGTAGCGTCGCGGCCGTCTGAATGGCAAATACAAATGAGAGACCAGAGCTGGAGGATCCCCCCAAAACAGCCACTGTATGGGAGCATTACGGTTTCCCGGTTAATCACAGCGAAAATTTGTGGATCGGAGATCAAATTGTTTGCCATCATTGTTCAGCTGAAGTTGGGTATGTCTGTGGAAACACTGAACATGCTAAGTAATTTAAAACGGCAACAACCGAATGTGTTGTAGTGTTTCAATGTGCAATTCTACTCATGTGATTCATTCAGTGTGTAGTCCTTTCCGATATTTCCTACCTGACAAAATGAGCTACCGTATTTTTATTATGTTTATAGAGTTAGTAGTCCATTCTAATAGACATTTCTTACCTGATACTTTTAACTACATTTATTGATAAAGGGCATTCTAATAGATATTTCCTACCTGACAGAATGAGTTACCCTACTTTTAATTTCATTTGTAGAGTAAGTAAGTAAGATTTTTTTATTATGTGCAATTTAATTCCATTCCATTTTTAATATTGTATGTTACTAATATACTTTATCTATATTTACATAACTTATTATTTTTATTGCAATTGAATTGTGAGCTGGATGCGATGTAATTTTGTTCTGCTGTTCACTTGGCCCTTAAAATAGTGCGAATGACAAAGTAAATCTTGAATCTTGAATCAAATGTAGACTGGAAGTCCTTCTCCCCACATCATTCAAGCAGCCTCTCACTGCAGATCGGACTGAAAAATCAGTATATAATACTGATGTTCCCACCCAGGGTTTTTAGGGCACATGTGCAAATGACGTCATGTGTTAGCATTGCTAGCAACAGACGGGGGTGTCCTGAACAAACCCGCCATTTTTTAAAAGTTTATCCAGCTTCTTTTCATACCTGCAAACTTGGCGCTTTTCGGCGAAAATCGGCGTTTTGAATGGGAAAATGTCATCCACGTGAATCGTGTAGATCCGAAGAGTTGTTTTTTTTGGGGGGGGGTCCGAGACCTGGTGCTAAATTGAATGCTATATAAATGATTTTTCAGCCCTTCTGAGTTTGCAGGTATGTTCTTTTGAAACAAAATGTGTCTTCTGGCTGTGGCAGCAACGCTCACGCATGAGGCGGTACTAACTCTGCAATGGCAAAAGGAGGACGGGGTACCGCGGCCGAACCGAGCAGAGCTGGTACTAGCAGTGGGTAAGCACCTTAAGAATACTTGCAGAGAGAAACGGCTAAACGGATACTGTGACCCTGAACTTCAAGACTTCCACAACAAATGCATGCTGCTTAATCCAAGATTCAGGACCCCTCCTCACATGGACATTGCCTGTCGTTAGAGAATCTAAGACCACCTCACCTCAGAGATTGTGTCCAGGGTAGAGCAGGTATTCAATTTATTTAATATCAAGGTTATTGTTTTTTTGCTCCATTTAAATATACATTAAATAAATATTGCTGCTACATTGGTAACTTTGATGACTTTCATTTGATACTGCTGGATGGAGCCACAGAGAATGCAGAGGCCACCTGTACTGCAGGGGTAGAAGTCTCACAGAGCTACTCATCATCTCTAAAGAGGTCAGCCATGGCGGAACTGTTTGGCCCAAACTGAGTCTGAGGAGACCACGCTACCTCCATCCCCAGCAAGTTTTTTTTTTTTCAACGGCTGGAGACAGTGTTAGCGCCAACAGATCCGCTCATTCTCAAGCCAATGTGGACAAACAATTTTTTTTCTGAAAACAACCCTGTAAATAGAAGAGTTAAACTTGAGAATATCCTTGGCTGACTTTTATAGAACATGCAGTGAATGTTAAAAGCTGAAACGTCACCGCTGGCTTTAATGGATAACTTAATTATAAATATGCTGCACTTGTCTTAATTTCTTAATTTCATACATGAGTATACAGGTCAGAGTCTTACGATGGAACATTACTGACACTCGTGGTATTTTTTAAATTTTTTATTATTGACAGTATGCCAGCATAGCGAATGAGCCACTGTTTACATTTAAAAAATTTTAAAAGATTTTCTGCTTTTCTTTGGTTTTCTCTGCTGTATCGAACTGTCTCCAGAACCAAGGTACACACCAAACTGTGAATTTTGTGTACTGTTATGCTCCTAGTCTTTATAGCTGGAAAAGTCTTTGAATTTTGAGATGTCAGTAATTTTTAGATTAGACAGCTGAGCGAGCAAGACGCTTGGCAGCTGGCTGTCAGTTGAGTAGCTTTGGGGAAGAGACTTCATCGTATTAGACAGTGAAATCTCTTGTGGATTTCACGGCCTTCAGTTATGTCCCCTGTGATCATTACACGTAGCTGCAGGAAAATTTAATTTCAAATCCTACATTTAAAGAAATGATTGGGATTAAAATGGTAATGTTAACTTGTGTCTGCTAAAGCTTTATGAAATGCACAGAGACCAAATTCACTGGCAATATTATGGGAATGTTTTTTTTATTAAAATCAATTTCTTTGGGCTTTTCCGCCTTTTATTTGACAGGACAGCAAGGTGAGAAAGGGGAAAGAGAGAGAGGGAAGACATGCAGGAAATCGTCATAGGTCGGATTCCAACCCTGGACCTCTGCGTCGAGGCATAAACCTCTCGTGCCTGCTCTACCCACTGAGCCAACCCGGCCACGAGAAATAAATATGTTTTGTAGGGGTGTGCAAAAAAATTGATTTGAATCGAGATTCAAGCTCTACAGATTCAAAATCGATGCATAAAATTCCAAAAATCGATTCATTTTTGTTCTTGTTTTGACACTATTGTCCTGAAATGACATTACCTCGCCATTCCCATAGATGGCGCTGCGTCGAATTCACACTGACGCCTGGGCACTCTTGTCATAATCGGAAGAAGAAGGAGTGCAGCGGATATTGTTAGTTGAGTCGGCGCAAACAATAGCAAACCTCACAGAAAGAATTCTTCAACCTGCTCCATCCCATGGATGTATTAAGAGTTTGGACACATTTCGGCTTTTATAACCTCGAGGGGAAGACGGAACTTGATAGGAGTCATGCTATATGCAGGCTTTGCAAAGCAAAAAGAAGGGGCCTAATTTTTGGAACTTCAATGTGCCCAGTCGAGTTCAAATTTCAACAGTCGACCTGGTAGCTGAAGTTCTCCTTAAACCACATTTGGCAGTATTTTTTGTTTGATCGGAGTATAGCTAAATGTAAAAAATCTTTTTCTTTAACAGTTTTATACTTTACGCACTTTATGCACTTTTGCAGTTTTTCGTTGCAAAAGTTTTTAATTTTGTATGAAGCCATATAAAGTAATATCAAACTACATTTAATTTGTGTTTTTTTTTCTTTTAAATTGTATGTCTACTGCAGTCACATGGGAAAAGGAACTACATTTACATACTGTGAATCGTTTTTTTTTAATCAAGAATTGTTTTGAATCGAAAATCAATATTGAATCGAATCGGGAGCCTAAAAGTCGGAATCAAATCGTGACATTTTCTGAATCGTACACCCCTAATGTTTTGCCTCAATTCTTTTTCACTTTGCTGCAAAAAAAGAAAGAAAAGAAAATGCTTCTTTAGTGAAATGATGTGGAATGATAGAGCTTTGAGTATATTTCCTTCCTGAGACTCTTGGATCGCTTTTGAGTCTATTGAAAATGGACTTTAGATGGAGTTTAATTTCACTTGTGTGGCATTGTGGCTCAAGCGCTTTGGTCTGCTTTTCTTTGTAGGCTTGCTGATAAGACACACTAGTGTTATTTCCTGAGTTGCCATGGCAGCAAACATCCCTCACACCTGTTAGGTGTTTGTGGCGTCCTGGTGGCTCAGCTGGATAAAGTGTGTGCCTTGTAATCAGGATATGCTGTGTTTCAATCCAGCAGACACTTTATCACATATCACATCTTCCCCCACTGTATTTTACCCTAAAAAGAAATAACCTTTACGAAAGCGAAACTCTTATCAGACAAAATATGGAAGGAAAGGCATTTTGATTCCCTATCTTTTGATTCCCTATCTTTCATCTCAACCTATGTCAGAAAATTGCAAATGTTGAATCGAATGTTGATGGAAGCTGATTTTAAAAAGTCACTGTACTGCCTTTCAAAGCAGGTTATGTGTTGCCAAGAAGTGAAACTTTAAATCAACTGTCCCTTTCAATTACATTTGCAATAAAGAGACTTGAAGATGTGAAACAAGGCATATCCAAAACAGATGCACGACTGTGTTTGACTTGAGGGCTAATTTCTCTCAGCATGGCTCCAGTTTTAATCGGTGGCCTAACATATGGCTGATGATCCTACAGCTCTATCATTCTAAGCCAGGTAGAAGACTTCAAATGATTTGGCTCCAGGTGAAATACTTTATGTAATTCACCTTATACAAACATAAACAGTACCAAGCAGTAGCTGCCGTAATGATGTGCTCGGCATTTCTGCTTCATTTTGACGATCAAGCCCATTTGCGCAATCCCATTGAGTGTTACAGTGCAAATTAACGGTGGATGGCTTACCTAACATCTTTGATTAGTCCTTTTCATGTAACTGAAAAAAACTAAACTGTAATTACTCCAGGAGTTTGTGAACATTTAGATCACGCAGTTCATAGATGTATTACAGGTTGTTTAAACCTTGTAACAACTATTTTACATTTTAATAATTTTACTTGTAATCCGTAATTATTTTACATTTTAATTTTTTTTTGTTGTTGTTTTTTTTTAAACTCATCAGTGAGCTTCACAATTTCAACTCCTCGCTAATTCCATTCCATAGTTTAACTTCCAAAACTGAAACGCATTTGTATTTTACATTTGAGTCTCACTTTACATACACCTTCATTATTTATTATTTTAAAAGCTCTTTCCTAAAGTTGAATTATATATATCAGACGGCGTAAGTCTTTTTGAAGTCATGAAAAGTGAATGCTAATTTTCATTTTGTATCAAGCACTAAAATGGTTGCTAATTTGACTGTCTACAATGCGTCCTCTGTGATGTGACGGTTGGACACGTACATCCTGATGTTGATGCTGAAATTATAGACCGGATGTGAATGATGTAAAGGTTTCAATATTGTGTTAGAAAATAGTTTTTTTCCATTTTGATGGAATCATGCAAAATTTAAGTCCGTTCATACATCATTACTTTCAGTTGCTTTCAGGAGTTGACTTTAGCTTTTCACATTATGTATGCCCTCTTCTGCCCTGTACACAGACACGCGGCATCGAAAGGTAATTATTCTCTTGAGTATTTTGCATACCATTTCCTTTTGATTTGGCTGAGAGCATCACCATTTAGCATTACATCTACTCTTAAAAACTGGTACCTTGTTGTTACTTAGTTAAGATGTATTTATTTGATTAGGACAATGCACATTAAGATGTATTTATTTGATTAGGACAATGCACATTAATCAACATTTCTGTAAATGTGCCAGTGTTGGAACCAGATGGTTAATTTTCAACTGTAGTCCTAGTTACCTTGCATGCATTTCTTTAAGTCATTGTTTATGAAAATCAGCTAATGCACAATTTTCACCATTTTCCCACCATGCGAGTAGATTTGAAGTTCATTATGGTTCCCATACAAAAGCCTGTCCGACTATTATTCAAATCAGTAATTATTTTCTCAGTCATATGTTTGACTGGGAGTTTGCCATTGTTAGAAACTCCCAGTTAATCATTTTGGATCAGATTACTTTAGAATCTTGCATAGACAATTATGTTTACTTTGCGCAACAGTGATCCTCACAGGTGATCCAATTGTCTGTCATAAATGAGTTTTTGGGTAATATGCTGATAACCAGAATGAAGTTATAAAGTTGTCAGTGCGGTGATGAAGTGCCTCAGCAAGCAATTTACATACACGGGGAATTCAATGTAGACGTGCCAGAAAGAAAGGAAAAAAAACCCATTAAGCAGGATTTAGAATGTAAATGTGTCTAGTATCTACAAATGGTATGAAATTAAAATATTTTTTAAATTTTCTGTTTATTCTTAGATGCAGTTGTAAATGTATTTGCCCCAGATGTACAGTATGCAGTTTTGATCAACTATTTATTAAAGGCATATAAACATGAAATGCTAAATGCCAAATATAAGGGAAAATGAGTGACATTATGTTTTTGCATGAAACATTCACACGTATTGAGCGACATTGTGTTTTGCATGAAACATTCACATATAGCCTACTGTACTGTGCTCTTTATAGTTCACCACTAATGTACACATGTGATATTTACTGCGGACTACTACCGGTAATTAAATAGAAGTCAGGATATTGGATAATTAGTTTTACATCCTGACAAACCTCAGTTTCTTTCTCTAATCTGATGATCATGTTTTCCCATTTCTGATGACAGTGAGCAACAATACCGAATAGCACCATGAAAGAGACTTTTGACTTTGAAGTAGCTACATTAAAATGACAAAGGCACATGGGAAAGCCATGTTAAGATGAATAACAATTAACAGTATGAGTCAGCTTTTAAATCTTTGGGGACAAAAGCTTGCCCTGAATTAGAGAAAAAAAGAAATTACAGCCCCAGCTGACTTACTGTTTTAATTTAAAATACCAGACATCATAACTGCAACACAGTTTAAGCTTACCAAGCCAAGCCAGAAGCAAAGGAATGTGGAATAACAAAAGCCTGATGTAAGTCTACCTTTCAAAATAATGAGCTTAAAAGACAGCAGTGTTACTTGTATAGTGTTTAAATTGAGGAAAGATGTTCCTGCATGGTTTTTGAAATATGTTATTAAACAGTTTTCATGCTAAATGTATAATTTTAGGTACTCATCTCTGGCTGTGTTCTCTGAGACAGAGGCCGTCCTTGAATAATTAGCTCAGTTGGAGCTTTCCTGTTAAGAAGCTTAGAAGTGCTATGAGCCAAAGTATAAGCCGGCTTAGCGAGGTATAAGTCTTGTACGCCAACTATTGACCACATGTTCTCCTGCTGCACGGATATATTTCCAGCATTTAATATTTGGTTTGCTGGAGATTGATCCTGTAACGGATTAAGGTGGTTTTTGAACCTGAAATCGTAAAGGCGTAAAGGTACAGTTGGAAATGTTACAGCACATGAAGCGCTGAGCTGTCACCGCCCGCTACTGTAAAGACTCGCAATTCCACATCCTGCAAATGCTTGAAATGATTATGATAGGAGCGAGAGGCTGGAATTGACGTTGAATCAATCTGCCATGTGCGGCTTACACACTTCAACCATCACTAAATAAAGTCTTTATGATAGCCTTCCTTTCGTTTGGACTGTACCACTTATGAGAAAGTAATAAGCTAGTGACCCTCTATGTCAGCCTGTCTAAGCTGTGATGGCAGTCTCCGTGGGATAAGAAATGGCCTTGTAGTCCCTGTTGCTTTTTAAAGACATTCAGATTTTCCAAGCCATTATGTTTGAGAGATGAGCACCAGTAAAGCGCGAAATATCATGTATTCGAGCGGTGTTTTACACCAGCATTGACTCACACGGAAGGGGACCTTGTTTTTGTCAGTAAATCAACATGGCCTGTGAGTCTTGTGGCTGCACACAAGGGGGAAATCATTGGCAGGTCCCATCCTTCAGGTTTGCCTTTGTCCTCTGCGTAGTAGACTGTTTCCAATGGTTACTGGGACTGTCACAGTCCTTTAAGGTGCTGCAGTAGAGGCTCAGTTCATGTCTATAAAAACACCTGCAACAATATGTCACATTTAACATTTCTAGCACGATCGCGAAACTCATTTGACTACAATTCCCTATTAAACAGGACAAGAATAGTAAACATTTCTATTTCCAGAAGATTAAGAGAATTAAGACTTTACAACCATTAGAGCAAATGGTGCATATCACTACAGTGTACTGCATATAGTAACCAGCTAAGTGCCAATAAATGTACCCTTTTTCGTAATTCAGGCGGAGATTTCTTCATCCACCATTTCCCCTTGAGATGTTTTTTTAGAATTACAATAAAGCTCCATCTGTCCATCTATTTTGAAAGCAGTTCACACAACACAAAAAAACTCTGAAGCCTACTTTTAATGACAGAACCGATCGGATGTGCACTTTCAGACACCTCACAAAAGCAGACCGTGTGACAGATAAGAGGATCTCTGGGTCGTTTCACAAAGGACTGAACTTAAAGAAGGCACTAGACCGTATGACTCGTATTCATTTAACACACTTAAGTTTATTAAGCAACTAACATTTGAATGGGCACCAAAACGTTTGTTATAAAGAGTACTATAGTGTCTTTTTTTTTTTTTTTGGCCTAGATACAGTATCTTTTTGCTGCTAGATTTTAAGAAAATGGTTCAATTTTGTTTAATTATGGGATGTTTAACTTGTTTGCTTTCGGTTTGTTAGGAGATGTAGAAATGGCCCCTAGCAAATGAGTCTACAGCTGGCTAATGTATTTGTTCAACATGGTGGTGTGCGCTGTATGCAATATTTACATGCTAACTTAACACTGGTCTGCAGGCTCAGCCTCACTCAGATCACAGTCGGGCTAAAATAGAATGTCAGTCGACAATGAAGATGCATCTAAAGGAAGAATGACGTTTCTGTCAGCAGACGGTTTTTTTCTGCGTGTATCTAAATTGGGAGCAGGGCCATGTAATATCCGTTAAGAAACATGCACTACAGATAGATTCACAGAGAAAACACGGGTTTTGGACTGAATTCCTCATCTTAGATACTAATTTGACAGCTGTTTCATTTCATACATTTTATTATAAAAGGATAAAAAAAAATAAAAATACTTTGTTCTGAGCTTTGACACTCAAAATCTACTGCGGTGTTAATCCGCTGTATTTCTGTTGAAAATGTGCCAGTATAATTCCCCGAACAATCAGGAGAATGTCATTCATTTATAGAGGATATTTTTGCCTTTATTTTCATAAACGTCTGGTGAACCTCATGCATATTATTTAGGTAGAAGCAGTTTCAGAAATGCTGCAGGCAGTTGTGATGCATAGCCATAGGCCAGGCTCTGACTACATGATCAGATTTCACTAATTCCCTGCATCCCGGCAAAACCACAAGAGAGTATCAATTTAACGTTGCAAAATGTAACTCTTAATTGTCTCTGTTAATTTATACACACTACATTTGAGATGTGGAGATGGAAGGAGGCACATTTTCAAACCCAGCTTTGCAGTTCAGTGCTACAGCTCGCCATAGCTATTGGCATATAGTCACACTGGATCCATTATTAATCACATGGTTCTCAAGGACGGCGTCTGCGCAAATTAGTATGCAGCGAGCGTGAAGATCACTTGCCAGCAGTGACTTCAAAATTAAGTATTAAAAACAGAATTCTGGCCTTTCTTTCTGTGTGCCAGGGTCATATCTTTCTTCTGCACAAAATGGCCATTGGGATTTAGCTGGAACATTTTGGGCCTTACAGTGTTTTCAGTGAAATACTCTGCACATGACAGATAATAAATGTATTGCTGTAACATTAGCATTAAGAATATTTTTACCTTCATCTTCTTATCTTGTTTTCTGAATAGGGCTCTGATGGAGTTTCACAGAATCCCTTGTTGAACTCTTGCTTTGTGATATATGTGAGGAGTTGCTAAAAGAGCAAGCCTTTTGAATTAAGTTTGCTTTTAGATGGCAAAGAACCGTTACTTTAATGTTAGCAGGAGTATTTCAGACATGCAGTAAGTACAGCTTGGAAACCGCAGTTGACAAAACAATCTCTAGATCCATTTAGTAGCTGTTCTGGACCTTTCAATCATACCAAATTAATTTTGCTTTGATGTCATGGAATTGTAGATCCTTGCTCTTAAAATTATTATTATTTTAGTAATGGCTGTCAAAAATTAACTCAATAAATATTAACGAGTTAACGCAAATTTCCTTTAACATCACTAATTTCTTTTGGCGCGCAATTAATGCATGCACGTTTTGTGATCTGGTCCTCGGGACGCTCCGTAGTTTGGGAAACCAGGAAGCGATGCAGCAGTAACATTGTGGATGGCTGGCAGTAACAAAGCTCCTTGAGCAGAAATAGATAGAGAAAAGGGTCTTTTGAATGGCCAAGTTCAGTTTAAAATCCCTTCCAGATGGTTCTCTCAACAAGGCTAAAGGCTGTTTTATGGTTCGCCGTAGCCTACGTAAGCGGCCTGATACCACTTGCTGGCCAAGCACATGGTTGATGCAGAGAACCCTCGTTCCCCTCGTTGAAGGCAGGCCTTGCTCTATAATATGTCATGTGGTCATATGTGCCCATCTGTTGTTGCTTGGTTTGCCATATTATGCTTTCAGCATGCTTTTGTGCATACAGTAGCTTTGAGGTTATTCTGGAGAACATTCTAGACAGTATTGGTCATTGTTTTGGATTGTTGCGTAAAGCAAGCATATTGTCTGTTCCCATGTTGATAAGAGCATTAACAACGTATAATTATAATATCCCTTTTAAAGTACATTTAGAACCGATAAAAAATGCGCGATTAATTTGTGATTAATGGCAAGTTAACTATGGGCAATCATGCGATCAAATATTTTAATCGATTGACCGCCCTAATTTTAATCAAACATGAATAAGAAGTCCTCACTAAATATTTACAGCCAGTAACTGGCAGGTGTCACTGTGGAACTGTTGCCTAGGGCCCCGTCCACACGTACCAAAACGATCTTTTTTTTACACGTCTTCCCTGGATTCGTTTCAAGAAAAGTTGCGTCCAAACGAATCCACTTGTAAATGACTCAACACGCTACTTCATATTCCAGGCCTATAGGCGGCGCTGTTTCTGCTAAAGAAATTCACCAAAAACGGAGAAGAAGAGCATAGTTAACTTCCACTTCCCATCATGACATGACTAGATTAAACGTTCTCTTAATACATCCGTGGACTATAATACCTTTCACCACCACTGCTCATTTTATAAAGGCTGCCGCAAAAAACGTGTCTTTGTTTACATTGTATAATGTGCTGTTGGATTGCTTTTTATTTTGCATGATTGCAGCGCGCTAGTAGCGAGCTAACGTTAGCGAGCTAACATCGGCAGTCAAACAAACATCAATGATCCATGAATGATGTCTTTTTAATAATCTATACGTTTTTCTTGCAGTAGCCTTTCTACAATAAGCCGTGGTAAAAGTTACTATAATCCGTTCAAGGAGTTTATAAGCAGACAGATTAGCTAGCTAGTTGATAAATTGTCTACTTCCACTTTATAAACAGATAGCCATAGCAGCTAACGTTAACGTTACTTCGCTGCTGGAGCGGTCAGCTGCTTTAGCGATGTTTAACGTTGTCTACATAACGTTAGCAATATATCTTGTGTAGAATCCAGAGGGAAGGGTCAGGGAGCAGAGACACAGTATTTAGATGAAGTGAGCTGGTTTGACCATGGAGATGGGATGTGCTCGCTTAGCTTCAACGCAGTTGTGTGCGTCAGCGGCCGTGGGAGAGGGTGTAAAAGAGGGGTGTGGCGATGACATCATCAATACGGATCCGTATTCACCATCCATACGAAGCCAAACGAGAGCCGTTTTCGGATTTTTTCACCCTGAGACCAGGTTTCAAAAAAGTGCGTTTTCAGGCAGGGCGTTTGCAGGATTCGTCTGGACGGTCGGCCCAAACGATGCAAAACATGTGTGTTCGCACAAAAAAATGTTTACGTGTGGATGGCCCCTAGCTAACTGGCAAAACTAATGTTAGCTTGATAAAATGTTTTAGATTAAAGCGTAAAAGAGGTTTGTCTGACTGTTCAAGTACCAAATTTAGAATTAATTTTTTATTTTTTTAAATAACACAGTAAACGACCAAATAGCCTCAGTCAGGTTAGCATAGCTGGATGTTTCCCACTGATTTCAAACGGCAAGAAAACTGCTAACTCTGAAACACACACACACATTCTCCCTGTATGCAGATATAAATAAAACTAAGTCTTTTACAAACATTGGCAGTTAAGTTTTATTGTTTGGCCCCTAAAACCTTTTATAGTTATTTGACAGCTTTTGATGCTACTGTGACTTCCTGTTCTCATAGTTGATTGATGTTAACTTACTTACTGTACGTAGAAAGGACTTCAAACATGAACTAAGTAATGGATTTATAAATAGCTGGTGAAAGCTCCAAAACAGCAACTAAATGGACTTTATGCATGGGTACACTGTCAATGGACAAAAGGAATTTTGGTTGTTGCATTATATTTTCTGTTGTGTGCTGTGTTCTACACACAATGCTTTTTTTCCTGGTTGCAATCCACACTAGTTGGCAATGAATTCTATGAGATGGTGGCTGTTCATAAACCCATATTCACTCGTATTCAGATTCAGGTAGAAAATGAAAGCTTCTATCACGGTAAAAAATAAATTAAAAAAATCACTTCATAGAGGGCAAAGGTTCGCCGATGAAGTTTCAATGAAAATCCCTTATTAAAATACAGAAAGCTATTATGGTAAGGTATTAAATTATTGTGTGGATGACTTAAGTCTCACTAAAGGTCTTCTTTCATGTAGTGAACTGGTTGAAAGGCAAGGCCTTGTCAGTGCACACTTAGTGGCTGACATTCAGCTAATGATTCGCCAGGCTGTAATATATTCATCACCCTGCTGTTTCTGAGAACAGGTTGGATACAGAGGGATTCATCTCTTTCCTGCCGTCTGCACACGTTCAGCGTAGCAGTGGGTGAACAACACTAGCGAGAATGGGACCGGTCATGCAACTGCTCAGAGGCATCGGGCTTTAAGTGGTGCCACCACTAGTCCATCAACAGCAGCGTGACATGGCCTCCTCTCTGAGTGAAAGCGAGGAGTCAATTGACTGTCAGGTTGAAAGGGATTTGTTTAAGTGAAAGTAGTAGTCTAAAGTTCCCTTTCTAGTGGAACTTCGCCTTCCTCCAAATCTATCATGGCACTTGGAGCAATGGACCCTTAAGGAATTGCACAAGAACAACAGAATCTGATGTTGAAAGCATCCCTTTCACCGCCTGGAATTACTCTGCCAAACCTTAACTGTGCCTTCAGAGGTTGGTAAGGGACTCGAGCAGCACTGTAACCTCTCACCCGTAAATGCAGTGCACTCTGGTGGCCTAAAGAGCTCACTTTGCGAATATGACATTTTCTGTTTGTTTTTTTTGGCATTGCTGCAGGTTAGGAAAAGACGAGTGAAAAAAAAAGAAAGAAGCCAATTAGTCTAAAGATGATCTGACAAACACTGCGTCATAGCTAGAGGAAACTACCATCTGTCAACTCGTGTGTGTGTGTGTTGGGGTGCCTCAAAGACTCGTAATGAAGAAGAATGTGCAATGCATTGAAAGAAGTCCCCATTGCCAGCTCACAGTTTCCCATTGATTGAGATGTCTTTGAACTTGAGATTAAAAATAGATTTTCTTTAAGTTGCTTTAATGGGTTGGAGCTGCCACCCTATTACCACTACGCCATAACTGTGAGACCGGCATGTTTCAATCCAGGAGGATGCATTACAACTTCCCTCAGTCGCTGCGTTGTGACACATTTCCCACCGGTGACGTTGGATCTCGTCCTCAGTGTTTCTCACGCTCAGTCGCGTGTGTCACCACAAACAAAAGCCACCTAATAAGTATGACGTGTCACCGACATCACCACAGCCGGCTTCCTGCTGCTGCTGCTGCTGCTGCTGCTCTGATTTTGGAGATAACCCGATTTGCCGTACAGGCGTCTCGATCCCTAGAGGAGGATAGCATCGTTAGGCCCTCAAGTGCAAGACTCTTAACCTGGCCGTTTAATCACCCATGCTAATGATGTCTGCTGCGAGTCCATATGCTGTGTACATCGGGGGCCAACAATCAACAGCTTTCATCTAAGTCGCAGATTCATGTGTACTGTTTAATTATGGTGTGTGTGTTGACAGTTCAGAGAGTTTACTGTTAGTTGATAAAGATGCCCAGAAAGTAATATTACTCTTAAAATATCTGAATATAAGGTAAAGAGTGAACATTTCAACTCAAATTACATTCTTTAAGCTCCTGGATTAGGTTGTAGAATAGTTTTAGATGTACAGGTAATGTTTCTTAAGATATTGGATCATACTGTATTTTATAGATCAAAACACTTTCATAATTTCTTTCAGAGAAAGATGAAATATCAAATGGCAATACCAGCAATGTTGTTAGCACTTCCAGTAAGCCCGGGGAAAGGAGCTTTTTTTTTTTTTTTTAAATGAATGCAGCAGAGGCAGAGATATCCAAGTCCCCAGTATGGGCCAAGATCAAAGAAGACTAGGTCAAAAGCTAGTATGTGGATGGACCGTGTATGGTCACGGGGCTAAATTGTGGCCAAATATATTATTTGAACAGGATTAGAATTCATTTGTATTTTAAATCTAAGTACATGTTGTTTAGTAGAGCAGCGACCGCAACCGTTTACAACAGCAAAGTCACTATTTAATCTCACTGTAAAACAAATGTAAAATGTCAGTCAAATAAATAATACTCCTGACGTTACAATACTGAGTTAATTTTAGAAAGAATGAAGAACACCAACATCAGTCAGCATCAGTCATTCCTCCTGTCCTCTGTCCTCCTTCCTCTGCTGAGGATGATTCACTGCCTGCAGGTACCGCTCGCTGGTAGAGAGAGGAGGGGCTGGTTCCTCTCACACAGCCACATTTTAAGGTACATGGCAAACTAAGATAAACACTTAGACTGCATACAGACAGTGTTTGTTTCAGCTTGTTTGTAACTATAGAGAATAGGATCGCGACGCGAGCGTTGGTGAGTAACGCAAGGCATTTAGGACACATATGCTAAGGTAGAGACCGAGTAGTAGAGAGGGAGCGACGGGCTGGGCTTTTGGGGATCAAGGGAAGGATGGGAAATACTGTTTAAACATGAAGTAAGAAATTGACATCCATTGAGTCAAAAATACTTTTATTAATTAGCTCGTTCTTGTTTTCTTGGCATCACAAGCTTCATGAGGGAGCTTCATGGAGACAGCTGGCTAGCCATTCAGCTGTCACGGAGTCAAATATTTACTTCTAATGGCTGTATTCTCATTAACGGACAATCTGCAAGAAAGAGTTTTTTCAATAAACCGCTAAAAAAAGCCACAACCGCACCGGTTGGCATAGTTAGCAATGCTGTTAGCATGGTAAGTTCGAGGAGCTCAGCCTCGACACAGAGAGCAGAGGATGTTGCATGTTGCACGTGATAAATTACACCAAAACGTTAAAAAGTACAAATAAAGTAACGGGTAACGCCAGAGTTTGTCAATACTACAGTATGGTCTTCAATAATTTAGTCTATATCCTTGTTGTTACACTTGCGGGAATGCTCTGATGCCGCCGGATGCATGTATTTCCCTTTTCCTTCCGCTTTCTTTGTGTTGGAATTTTAAATTTGGTGCATTAATGAGGACTATTGTTGACTGCTCCTCATATCTCTGCAGGGTAACTTGACACAGCTAGCTAGACTATCTGTCCAATCTGAGTTTTCTCTCGCACGACTATTTTGCAGCGGCTCTGTGCGGAGCTTAGCGCCGCCCATGACGATTCTGATTGGTTTAAAGAATGGCCATTAAACCAGAGCACATTTTCCTCCCATCCCCGAATGCTGTGTGGACTAGCCAGACCCTCCTTCAGTGCACTTTGGAGGAGGGTCTGGCAAAGCGAGACTATCAATAATTTAGCCCCAGGTCCCATTTAATGCCAGGTTTTGGTACCCATCCCTATACTATCACATCTATTGAATTCATGAATTTACATTTGTAAACACTGCGTGTGTGAGAGAAGGCCACCTCTCTAGCATGCTGCAATGTGAGGAGGTTATGTAACCTCAAACTAATTCACACTTCCGACATCCATCGGAGATGATTAATCCAAGACCAGCAGAATATTCCGTCTTTAGTGTGCAATAGATTGGGAATTGGGAAGCGGCATTCAATAAATGCCATAGAGCAGCAAAGTGTGGTGCGCGCACCCCTGGGGGTGCTTGAGGTAAGCCTCTAGGGGGTGCGCAAAAGGAACAATGTAATGGTGTAATAACTACACCAATACTTTTTTAGTGGGATTTTTTTATGAAATAAAACCCCAAATTGAAAATGTTGCTTTATACATTTTAAATTAAAAACTTACATTTTAATAAATGTACCCAAAATGCACTTCAGTTCCTGCCAGCTAGCCTGTCTTTACGTAACGTACGTGTAGCGTAACTTTTACTAGCTTTAACGTTACCTATGTAGGCCTACTAGCTAGCCAACTAGCTGAAATAGTTTATTTACGCAAATATGCACAACTGGCTAAAATCAGGGAAACTGTCAGGTGGGAAATCTAAAGTTATGAGTCATGAAAGAGGAGCGAGAAAGAGAGAGACTGGGGAATCGGAGGCGAGAGAAACCGAGAGATGCATTGGGCCAGAAGGACCAGGACCGGGAGAAGAAACTGAGCGGGAGACAGAGAAAGATGAGATGGAGACCAAAAAGGAGGATCGGAGAGCACGGGCAAATCAAGAGGACATATGCTCATCATCCAGGCAAGTAGGGAAAAGAGGCAACGAGAGTGGGCATCAGACTGGAAGAAAACGAAATAAATATGATGAAACGTATTTAGGTCTGGGCTTCTCTTGGACTGGCGATGCAGATTGCCCAAAGCCACAGTGTGTGGTGTGCAGTGAGGTTCTGGCTAACAGCTGTTGAAGCCCTCTTATCTACGTCGCCACCTGAACACAAAGCATGCCAATGTAAGTCAAAAGCCCCATACTTTAATTTGGGCAAAAAGGGAAAATATCAAAAAAAGTTTGGGGGTGCATCAACCTGGACAGGATGTAGAAGGGATGTAAAGTTTGGGAACCGCTGCCATAGAGGACTGTCAGCACGTATTCATTTTGAAAGTGCAAAGGCCAATGGGGAAACACCAACACTCACATCACCATTCACTCGACCAGTGGTGTAACTTCATCACTCACTCAATCACTCAGTGGCAGACTTTGATTTGTATAGGGCTGGCCTTGCATGACTGCGGTCTAGCCAAAAACCCTGGATCCTACATTTCCCATAATGCAACTTAAAACATTTTTTCAATGTCAGCTGTCTGGTAAATGCCCAAATTCTTAAAATTCCACACCTCAGGCTTGTAGTTTCCAAGCTCAAGATGAGGTGATTAAGTATAAAAACGATCTTCTTAGATTCTTTTGTCAGTTATTCTTCTCAGTGACAGATAAAATATTAAATTAGATTATGTTCTTAAAAGTTTCAAATTTGTATTCTTACATTCTAAAAACACTGCTGGATACGTACTCAACTTTTTTGCTGAAAGGGCGATCGTGTTAGAGATTGTCATTGATCCCAGCTTATGAAGATTTTCTCTCATGTAAAGCTGATGACTCCTTTACTTTCAATTGGATTTTCTGCAAAGTCATTTCAGGGGGATTCAACAGTGTTTCTCTGAAATATAAAAAAAAAACGCTGCATTGTTCAGAATGCCCATTTGAGCCTGCACACCAAGTTTCATTTGGATTTCTTTGAACTATCTGATCGAGTCATACAATTACCATTAATCATCTCTAAAGGCCTGCCATTACAGTGGTTATATCAACCCTAATTTAATCTTCTTCTTGTCTGCTCATATTCAGTGATTGGCAGAGGATTTCCATTGAATCAGGACTTGAAATGAGAAGAGACATAGGACATTACAGTATATTGATAATATGTTATCATATCTAACATTACTATATATATATATATATATATATATATATATATATATATATATATATTCTTAGGTGATGCACCCCCAAACTTTTTGAATTTTTCCTTATGGCCAAATTAAAGTATGGGCTTAACTTTGGTAGTGGGAGAGATAAGAGGGCTTCAACAGCTGTTAGCCAGAACCACTGCACACCACACACTGTGGCTTTGGGAAATCTCACGCCAGTCCAAGAGAAGCCCAGACCTAAATACTCATTATTTTTCCCATTCTCTATATATATATATATATATATATATATATATATATATATAACTACAGTTTCCCCTCTCCTTCACATTTGTAGTGCCATCATGTTTTCATTCTCTCAATTGACATACTGCTTAGGTCCTGGGTTGTGCTCAGACTCTCCGTGGCATTTTGTGTGGCAGGTTGTGACTTTTTTGTAACATATAATTAGTTTTTCTAGCCCCTCCCACGCTGTGAAACACCTTTTTAGTGGAGACGTCCGCATGGCTCGTGTGTTTTTCCTTCTAACAATGCTCATAAAAACCACTTAGAAAGACCGCAATTGTCTCCAGCCATACTGCTCACCGTTAATAGAAGATTTCCAGCAGTGTAATATGATGCCGCCAGGCCCTTACTGCGGAGGACAGGCTCAGCCCCATCCAGCAGCGTAGGCTTACAGTACATGCCAATGCCATTCAAATTACCATTAATGACAAAAACAGGAGTGTACAACCCAGTGCTTACGCAATGTCAGACAGTCATTAGGGAACACCACAGCTCAATGCAAACAAATATATAATCAGGAAATGAGCCCAATTTCCCACTGCATTTGTTCAATCATTAGCTTGTTTGGCCTGCCTGTTAATGCTTCTGAATGTATGATTGGCTGCTACAATAATAGAGGAGTGGACAATTTGGAAGGTTTTACTATTGAAATAGACGAGCTCAACAACCTATGAGGTATGCTGCTCTCTCTCTCTCGCTCTATATATGTATGTATGTGTATGTATGTATGTAGATGTATGTATGTACAGTACAGGCCAAAAGTTTGGACACACCTTCTCATTCAATGTGTTTCTTTATTTTTATGACTATTTACATTGTAGATTCTCACTGAAGGCATCAAAACTATGAATGAACACATATGAAATAATGTGCTTTCATCAAGCGGTTGAAATAACTGAAAACATGTCTTAAATTTTAGATTCCTCAAAGTAGCCACCCTTTGCTTTTTTTGATAACTCTGCAAACCCTTGGTGTTCTCTCAATGAGCGTCATGAGGTAGTCACCTGAAATGGTTTTCACTTCACAGGTGTGCTTTGTCAGGGTTAATTAGTGGAATTTTTCCCCTTATTAATAAAAAGCAAAGGGTGGCTACTTTGAGGAATCTAAAATATAAGACATGTTTTCAGTTATTTCACACTTTTTTGTTAAGTACATAATTCCACATGTGTTCATTCATAGTTTTGATGCCTTCAGTGAGAATCTACAATGTAAATAGTCATGAAAATAAAAGAAAACGCATTTGAATGAGAAGGTGTGTCCAAACTTTTGGCCTGTACTGTGTGTATATATATATATATATATATATATATATATATATATATATATATATATATGTGTGTATATATATATAGATAGATAGATAGATAGATAGATAGATAGATAGATATGGAGAGAGACTATAATAGGATAATAGTAATTTGGCTTCTTCAGCTGCAGGATAATAGGATGGGCGGAAGCTAAAGGTTAAAGCACCAGAGGTTCAAATCCCCACACTGTCTGTGAACATGTGGGTGAATGAGAAGCTTTTTTTCTCTCCCTCAGCAGCTACTGAATGAGCAAGAATGGCGGTCGGGCGGTACAGTGCAAAGAGAAACCACTGACACTGAATATTTATCCGCTACTAGGGCTTTTGTATAGCTGTCCTTTGTTCTGCCCTTCCTAAAGAGAGAAATAGAATATCTCCATAGAGCTGTAGAGATGAGACAATTTGGGGTTTTGAGCTGTTGGCCGGACGCTAAAAGGAATTTGAAAACCTAACCTTTGCCTTTTATACGATCTTCTGACATTTTGTTTAAAACCAAATGATTAATCAAGTAATCGAGAAAATAATTCATTGAGATCTAATTGATAGATACGGTAGTGGGTAAAAAATGAAATTTTTCGTATTAGAATCAGTATTTGTTAGAGGTTTTTGGGATTACTGGACTCAATATTTCGCAAAATATTTGCACATTTAAATAGTCTAAGCCGTTTAATATTTCATTTGACTTATTTAATTACAGTTGCTTCCTTCTTGTTTTCTTTCGGGCTGCTGTAGCAAATTATTTTTACAATCAATCAATATTGTGTTTGAAACATGGCATTGCAGAATCCAAAAAGCATGGCACATAAGGAAAAATAACCACAAATTCATCAGAGTATGTATGGAGGCCAACTGACTTACTATAATATAGAATGTAGCCGTTCACTTTTAAAGATTTATCACGGAAAATGTATTCAGCAGTCCCTCCTTTGTCTTCTCTGATAGTCTTATAGAAATGTTGTTTTTATTATGTCTGCTGACTGCAAAAGTAATTTTGTGTATAGAAAGCCCTTACTGATATCATTTTTCGCAGAATACAGTCCAACTGCAAGCCCCAAAATTGGATTGTAGTGGCAGTAATTCCTGTGAAATGTGAGGACTTAAGAGATCAGTTGTGACTTGTTGGCTTGATAGATGCGGGAGCCTGTACATGTTGAAGGTGCCCACAGCCCAAATCTAACTGGTGTTCAGTGTATGATATAGTTGCATCATTTATTGCAACTGTTTCTATACAAACCTCACATACTGTAGGCCTCATGTTACATCTACTCTCTTGGCTAGTCGGTGCTCAGTGCCATTGTTATGATACTCGGTGTAAAATTATGCACGTTTGGTGTAATATCACATTAAAGACACTTGAGGGAACAAACGAGTGTTGTTAAAAAGGGTATTAATGATATAGAGATTTTACCATGTTCAGCAGATTAAAGCCCGGCTGCAGTATAATGCAGTGCTCCTGACCTATTTGGACATTATAATGATGTCCCTGTGGAACTGAGAGTACAGTGTGAAATGACTTAACATGGTGAAATGCCTGGACATCATGGTGGCCTATAGAACGGGAACATATTGTGAAAAGCTTACAATTAAGAGCTGAGCTTTCTGATAATTGACTCGTGGCTCCTGACACATATGGTTATTCTTCCTAAAGATGTCATAATTGAATAGGCAGTGGTATGATCACGAGAGAGACGGCGCAGTGTCATCTTTAAAACAAAGCTTTTTGATGCATTGCAGCGCCTTGCATTATATAACTTTAATAACAGTATTGCTACACTACTCGTAAATGGAAAAAAAAAAAAAACAGTGTCACATCGTTCTTTATCGTAGGGAAGGTGTCGGCACAAGGAGGACTTGATATATTTCAAAAGCAATGATGTGCTGTCCAGTCCAGTTTAGCTACGGCCAACATTACAGCAGTACTCGATTTTGTTGTCACTGTAAATTCACTCTGCCTGAAGTGCCTTTGGCTTCATCACTTGTGTGCACGTTTTTACCTCTCTATCTTTTTCACACCCCTGCATCGTTCCCTTTTGTCTCCTTTAGAAAGCGCCAGGTTTTTGCTTATCCCTCATTCCCGGTGTAGCTCTTTGTTCCTGCCTGTTACATCACCTATACTCTGAAAAGTTTTGCCTGGGAAGAAACTAAACATCAACCTCCCAGTGTTTTTCTGGGTCAAGTGCAAAATGAAATACAGTAGGACTAGTCAGGGATGCACCAGCGCTGGTTTCCATGGTAACTGCAGGGCTGTATTTAGTTCAGTTGTTTCACTGCGACTGGCTCTCTGTTTTCAACCACGCGAGGAGGGAAGAGTGAGGACCGATCCCTCGCTCCTCCCGAGGGGGCTAAGCAGAAAGTGGGGCAACATCTCCCATCAACGTCAAACAAAGTCTTTCAGCCTGAGAAGGGATCGTGTCATGAATTCCTTACCTTGTAGGAAGGAGTTAATGCTGATAGAAGGCACATACAATCAAACGTATCAAACAGTCACAGTCAGAGATGTTAACAGACATTAGCTATCTGTTAACACAAACTTCTGTGTCCTTTCAAGTCAGCGTCTTTTCTACTATGTGCTGAACTGATGACTGAAAACTACAGTTAAAATAAAATATGGCTGCTGCTGTGGTTACTACAAATATGAACCATCACAGTGATGGCAAATAAGTTCATTTTCACCAGTGGCTGCATACGACAAAAGGGTCTGCTACATTGACGGGCAAGCCTTTTAATGATAAAAATAACAGACATATGTAATTCTACAGACAGACGGACAGACACACAGCAAACAAACTGAAGACATAACCTCCTTGGCGTGATGAATAAAGGTTAAAGTGGTCATACAGTAAGTTCAGACTTTTATTTTCATTTAGATTGTTGTTCGTGTGGCATGAATGTGCTATTTATGTACAACTCTCTTAATGGTACAAAGGAACATTTAAGGTGCAAGTGCCTGGACTCCACTTTAAAAGCAATTTATCAGTTTAATAGATTATAACTATGACATGAGGATAATCAGTCACAAACTATTGGTCTTACATTTCTATAGTTTAATTGTAATGTATTTTTTAGTATTAATTGCATCAGCTGTGTTATACTTACAGTATATATTGACTACAATGCATAGCCTGATCTGTCAGGAAATTCATGCTTGTACAAAATTAAGTGTAATATTTTTGTCTCTCTAGGCGGACAATTTGTGGACCTTGGCGGATTCAACAAGGGTTGTTTGTGCATTAAAGCAAATGAAACAGTGACATTATATCATTGACAAGTTTTATTTTATGGCAACATAAACCAAAATAACTTTGCCAAACTTCATCATAACCCTAACCCCAAAAACTCAAAAATAAAACATCTTTGTGGCAACCATTTTGTAATTATTTCCAAAAAATAGAAAATCATACTATTGTTAGAAGAAATGGGTCTTTCAGTTTTGTAGAATGCGATTTCTAGCTTTTGTACAATGGTCACAAGAGTCTGTTGGAAATCTATTGCATAAAGATACAGTACATAGTTATTTACTCCATGTTTTCGGTGTCTGTTGTTCTCAAGTTACTAACGCATAATTATCGCAAACCTGAATGTAGTATAATTACCCTTTAATTAAGCCTGGCTTCACTTCATAGGCACTTATAAGGAAATGAATGAAAAAATTTACTGCAAACACACAATTCTCTTATTCAAGAATCACGTTCAGCTGTGGATAAAGAACAGGTTATTAAGGACGAGAACAGCAGACATTTTACACTTACACAGTGTGTTTTCAGGGTCACTGATCCAAGACCTGCCATTGCATTAAGCACAAAACAAATGGCAATGGAGAGTGCTGCCCCCTCTGCCATACCACCAATGCTCACCTCAAACGCATCCTGTCAGGGTGCAAGACTGCGCTGACCCAGGGGCACTACAGTTGGCAACATGAACACCTCATCCAGTTTGTCAGACCTGGGGGGAGCAACAGAGACACCAGTTCCCACATCTGATCAAGACTCCAAATTCTCCAGGCAAGGATTGAAAATGAGGGTCGGCCTCTGTTCACAGCTGCAGATCCCTTCAGGTCACCACCAAATCACTCCCTGGCTTTGGATATACAGTAGTGCTCTGCTTTGCTGCAGCCAAGACCAGTCTTCTCGTCAAGCTCACCATCTCTTTGGAAGAAGGATTGCAGGCTGCCCACAAGCGTAAGATTATGAAATATTCAGAGCTGGCAGCTGAGTGCAGGGAGGCAGGCTTGACCATCCTCATCATCTAGCCAGTGGAAGTAGGCTTCATCGGGGCTTTATCAGCAAAGTGTAACTGGTGTCGAAGCCTCGTAGAGCAACCCAAGACCTCGCTGAGGAAGCAGAGAAGGGCAACTTTTGACTACGGCTGAAGCTTGATTTATGGTTCTGTGGAGGCTCCACGCAGAGCTTTTGCCGTAGCCTACGTAAGTGGCCTGATGTTTATACTTGTGTGTTGGTGTGTGCGTCGAGCCAGCGTGTGTGTGTGTGTGTGTGTGTGTGTGTGTGTGGGGAGTGGGTGATAGAGCGAGGGAGAAAGTGCGAGAGTGACGGCGATTAGCTTCGGAGCGAGTAGCGATAATAGTATCATAGTGAGAGAAACGAAGTGTCTCCCCTGTGTTTTCTGTCCACGTTGGGGAATCTGTAGCAGGAAAAGTTAACCCTCTCCTTGATTTCATGTTGTTTATGGAGACGGAGAACCAGGAAATGAGTCGGGGGAAATGCAACGCTACCAAGCCACGGCCGAGCGACGTACGTCGCCGCGATGTGTAGTAAAATCTTTCGAGAGGTGGGCGTTGGGCTACGGCGTAGGGTTTGGCGTAGGTTCATGTCTCCACGTACCTACGTATGTAGCAACGGCATAGATTTTACGCAGAAGTATAAATCAACTCTCTTGAAGAGTAAGGACTGGAATTGTGGTCCATCGAACAAGGAGGGCAGCTGCAGGGGGTGGTAGGGGGACGTCCTTCCTACTGCTCCGCCACCAGGAGATGTACCGGGGGTTAAAGGAGGGAAGCGGTCCCCGGCTGATGACCCCATGGTGTCGTTGGGGGTGCGACAGGCAGAAATGAGAGTCCAACCTAGGCAAGCAATTGGGTCACTGTCTTCCAAAAATGATGAAGTCCTAAATTAATGAATGATGTGCAGCACATCTGGCCAAAATGTTTCACATTTTCCAAGCCCAAGCCATACCCACAGCAATTCCAATTTAATATTGTATAGACCTGCTGCTCATGGGAAACGTGACTTTGAACATAATCCATTTTGTTTCAAAACACAAAGACGCATTTCAAGAGCCAGGTGACAGCAAGATATGAAAAAACACATGGAGAAAGTTCAAAGCAGGATCTTTTCTGGGATGTAGTATTTAAATTAGGCTTGAGTGAAAGTACAACTAGGGAAGGTCCACAGGTGTTTGAAGTGTGTCAGCATTTCACTGCTTACACTTCTAGCAACTCATTTCAGGTTCAAGAGCAAGAAAGCACTACCAAGCGCTACAGGCCTGCACCTGTCATAAGAAATCCACTGGTGTTCAGACTATTTAGCTCTCACCTTTACGTTGCGAAAAACCTTTGTTGTTTACCAGTTTTCTTTTAGGAGTTTCTTCATAACCTCAGAGCCTTTTTGAACATTTTGTTACACATGAAATGCAGCTGCAAAGCACTGCAGTTCTCACACCCTGGCATTTATTCTGTTCCTTAGTTTGAGCAGCTAATGAATTATGTGAATGACTGGTTGAATTAACGGTTTTGCCCCATAAATGCAAACAACAAACATAATCACAAATTGTGAAATGTTCTATCAATAATGCAAAATGGAGGTATGAGAAGGGAAATGAGCCAAAAAAGAACTGTAACGTACGGACACATGGAACAATGTGTTAATGGAGAGGAAATGTTATGGACACACTTGTTTCGCTTCAGGAAAAACAACTATTCGCAGTGCTTGAATTTCGTCTGCGTCACAATAAACATAAACCGAAAGTTTTGTGACTTAAGAGGAGCAAAAATAATTGTCACTGCCTCCGAGAGCTATGTTAAAGACGGGGCCATGAGCACAGCATGTGTTGCATATGAAAATATATCCCCCCCCCCCATTTTATGTTCTTTTTTTAGAGATCAAGAAACATCAAGTAGAATTTTTCTTCAAATTAAAAAGGGGAACCATTACACACACTGACTGTACATGGTAATGTCACAGGAAGTTGTGTAAAATAATGTTTTCCTTTCAAAATGGTTGTCTGCTTGTATGATGATGTGACAGTAGTTTCTCTGCACCATTCATTGACTCATGGCGGTGCGCCACACCTGCATTTCCAATGATCCACCAGTCCTCTGTGTATATATTGCTGCATTTGTCATTATTTGCCAGAAGTCCTTCTGTCACACAAATGGCATCGTTTCCCTCTCTCTTAGTTTGCTGCATTGAGCCGATGTTCATTCGTAAAGCTGTCGTTGATACCAGATTAACATGCCCTGCTTGCTTTCACAATAAATGTGTAAATAGGCAGCGGGAAGCCTTTATTGTGAAGCCACCTCAGAACAATGCCAGTGAGGTACGCCGATGTTAAATTGAGACAATTACATCTCTTTGACAAAGCAGAGTCAATCGGAGGACAACAAGGACTGATGTTATCGTAAGAGCAATGAGGAGGCTTTTAGCAGCTGGAGTTTAGAGCTGCAAAGATGAATCGATTCATCAATTAGTTGTCAAACTGTTAAATTAATCGCCAACTACTGTATATATTTTTTAACAATGTTTTTATAAATTTTTCATTGCAGTTACAATTTAAAACAACCCCCCTCTGTCCCAACCCACAACAACATTTCTCTCTCAACCTCTGCCGTATTACAACAATCCAAAACCAAAAAGCAAATTATATGACAGTATCATAATAGCAGCTCCCCATATGTCTTCTTCTTTTACAAACCAGTCAAATGGCCTCCAGATTTTCTCATAAACCCCCAATTTGCCTCTCAGTGTATACATCAGTCTCTCCATAGACATACATTGTGCCAACTACCGTATTTTGATAGTCGATTAATCAGTTTGAGTAATTTTTGTAAGAAAATTAAGTAAAAATTCTCTGATTTCAGCTTCTTAAATGAAAACAAGACATTTGAGGACGTCATCTTGGGCTTTGGGAAACACTGATCTGCATTTTTCATCATTTTCTTTTCATAGTTATTAATTTTCAAGACCAATCTACTTATCGATTACTCGAGAATACGACAATGAAAATAATCGTTAGTTGTAGCCCTAGTGGAGTTAAAAAAAAAGAGTTGTGCACCTTGTGAAGTGGTTGGATGAAACAGGACAGAAGCAGAGCTCAAACCTCCCAACATGTAATACACACCTGTCCTGTGGGCAGCGTGTTGGCACTGTTCACTGCTGTATGTAAGATCTATATCTGCCCCTAACACCAATAATCCCACATGTGGAGTTTTGTCCGTTACATGGTAATAACATTTAACTGAAGGTGAAGTGAAGATCCTCAGCAGGTGTTTACAGTGGCTCTGTTTCCATGCAACAAATAACTCTGTTTTTCAATTATTGTCAATCATGCTTTGCAGAGGGGATGTCTGCATCACAGTAATTGTTAAATGAAATGGATTTATTTTTAAAAAGCAATTAAAATCCTATTGGTAATTGTTGCAATTAACATCCACTCCCATAAGATTTGCTCGTGAATGGCGTATGACTACTATAATAACATTATTTTCCCATTCGAAACATAACTCAAACAGCTAAACTACAACCTGTTGGGACTACCTTCTACACAATGTTTGTGTTCATTATGCCAAATAAGAGCAAATTTTTCAGTATGAAAAACAAAACGGTTTTAAAGGAAATATTGTTCCAGCTACAGCCAAAGGACAAAGTGTGAAAAATTATAACAAGTGAACAATTCTTTGACAACAACAAGTAAACAAGTGAACCAAGGGCATGAATACATTTGTACATTGTTCATTCATTGTCTTTTCTTTTAGTGCCTCACAGCCACATTTCAGCCCATTCCTTTCAAATCTAATCCCAAACACTAGAATCTGTGTAGACAGCTGCAAAACAAATGATGACTGTTTGAGGTGACACAAATCTCACCTTGTACAGATGTATAGCTTGGAGAGTGTTCATTTAATGGTCTCCACAATTTCAGCATTCATATGAGATTAATATTACAACCGTAAAAAGATTTTATATGTACCCCGTCGTCCAAAACTCTGTCACAGCAGCCTTTTCCATCTTGTGCAATTTATTGTTTCTAGACATGCATGTCGAGTCAGGGTGCCAGACAGACTGCTCATTTTTGGCTTTTTGTTGTTGTTGAAGAGATTGAGAAATGTTCCTTCTGTACATTCTGCTTTTGTTACTTTTATTTATGTTTGCAGTTGTTATCCCATCACTTTGCATCTATGTGTTTTGTTCTTTGTGCAGTGGTGGGACAGCGTACATTCGCACGCACTTGTACTTTAGATGAGTAGCTCCATTTTATGCTACTTCATTCTTGGACTCCAATACATTTCAGAAGTAAAAGTGAATTTTTTATCTCCTCTACATTAATTTGACAGTTACTACTTACTTTGTAGCTCAAAACATATTATACGTTTATAGAATAATGATTAATCCTATAGATTCAAGATTACAGAACGTTAATGTCATTATGCAAACACAACAAAATTACAATTGCGTCAGCCTGAAATGGTGCATTGTAAAAAGGACTTCACACATATTTACAAAGAATACAAAACAGCACAAATGAGATGAGATAATAAAGATCAGTGACAAGAAGTACAGAATCTAAGCAATATATGGTCTCTCACAATGACGATAGAACACAACTGTGTGTGCAAAACGGCAGCAGCAAAGGCCTGCTGAAGGTCCAGTATGACAGATATGGAGTGATGTGAATTGAGCTGTTGAATGACATGTGGCTTGGAGTGACATGTAAAATAAATATTGCACATAATCCAATGATGGCAGCGCATGAGTCCTGTCAGACCGAGGAGATGTCTGAGTGCAGTAGTGCCGCAGCGTTTCTTTTTTGGAAAGAATCTGTTTTTCAGTCTATTTGTGCGAGTGCAGTTTGATCTGAAGCGCCTTGCCTGATGGGAGGAGCTTTAACAGATGGTGTCCAGGGTGTGTAATGTCTTTTAGGATGTTCTTAGCCCTCCTCACACAGTGAGTGCAGTCGAATGTTCTAGTGATGGCAGCTCAATGCCAGCAATGGAGAATATACAAGCCAACAACAGTATATGAATTATTAAAAAAAATCAAAATTGCAAGTACAACATACAAATGATGTAACATGTTAATGCACCAGAAATAATAATCTGATGTATTAATATAATGTATGATAATATAACTCTGAGAAGGGCTATTTTAGTACGTATTAGTAAGTATTTTTAAGTACATTTTGCTGATAATACCTCTGTACTTTTGCTTAAAATAATACTAAATACTGTTACTCCGTCTTGCTTTCAAAATTACAATGCGGCGTGCATTGTAATTTTGACGGAGTAACAGTATTTGTACTTCGTAGTATATGTATGTGTGTGTGTGTGTGTGTGTGTGCAAGGAGAGACAAACTCACTAATCAGGTTTGTCTTTCATACAGCTTAACATATTTCTCACAAAATTGTTTCTATTTTTGTTTTAGATAAAGCAAAGGTATTCCTGGAGATAATGTCTCCTGTTTGATTTATAACGAGTGAATCTGTAGAGGAGTAATCTACTTTTGAGGCGCTCTGAGCCGCGGGGAGAGGCAGCTTGACTGCGAATAAAACCACCTCCAGGCTACAGAGCTGTCATTAATCAGACCTTTGGCTGGCAGTGCAGTGCCTGCTGCTACGTTCCCTTCAGACCCTTTTGAAGAATATTTATGTTGATGGTCTGTAGTCGCTCTTCCCACGTCCTCTCCCAATCCACTCCCTCCCTGTCATTAATTAAAAGCATGTAGCGAATTTCAACTCACAGCTCTCTTAGAAATATGCAGACATATTTTCCCATCGGGCTGTTTTTTCGCCCGACATGCCGCAACATACTCCAGTTCTTTCAGTTTGACTGTGGACAACAGGGTTACTTCTGCAGGACCAAAAAAAAAACATGGGTCTCTTTAGTGATGATTAAGGGACTAATTTGCCTTGTTTAAGTTGCATTCAACACACATAGTCATCACTGGGGTTGCAGCCACTAAGCTTATGGGAAGTGTGACTTACTATGCTGAAATGAGCACTATCTGACTGTGACAGTGTGTGGTGTTAGACAAGGGATGGTTGAGTGTCAACACTGTCACAAGAAAGCACTAAGTGGCGAAGTGCTGAAGTATGTAGATTACTCCAACGTTTAACTGTTCCGTTACGGAAGAAACTTGGCCAGACACGTTGAACTGTATGGAGGCAACCTTAAAACAAATTCCGGAGTGTTCTTTGAGTAAAATGTTTTCGTGTTTCTGCAAACGCACTACTGTATTATTCACCTCTGCTGAAGATTCAGGTTGCTTTCACGAGACAACTGAAAGAGCTGCCTGTCAGAAGAGTGCTCCATTAGTGCTACACCCACACAGCTCTTTTCTCTGACATACGAGGTGTATCATTTTTGGATCCTGCCATTGTTTGCATATGCAACACCGCTGCTGAAATTGTCAAAGATGGTGATCGTTCTTATTCGTTTTTTAACACTAGTGTCGGAGTGCGGCGGAGAATCTTGATTCCATGGCGCCCAGATAGGGCTGAGTATCGTTCAAAGATTTTTGATACCAATACTGTGACTTTGATACCGGTTCCTGAAGGATACTTTTTCTGATACAAATTTTATGAAATCCATTTTAACAGAAAGAAATGACAACATTAGACATTAGGGCACAAATCTTTTTTTTTAGAGCTCCGTCTCTGTGCGTAACGTAGATTTTGTCCTGCGTGTCTTTACGACGGGTTACGTTGGACAATCAGCAGCATTGTGAGATCTTGGTAGAAGCATGCTGCATGCTTATTGGCTCACTGACCCTGGTGAGATTTTCTCATTAGGTATTGAAATTGGGTATTGAATGACTCGATACTCGATAGTAAGGAGGCAATTCGGTCGGTGCCTAAAAAGTATTGAATTTGGTACCCAGTCATACACCCACGGACTGCCAACTTTAATCCCATTTTAGTTTCCTTCAGAGAGGCAGTACGTTGGCTGAGAACATAAATTCAAAATGAGACTGAAAGTCAATCTTGTAGGGACTTTAACCACGCCACATGCAGTTTTTGATCCACTCCATGGTTTATATTAGGATTGACATTTTCTTAGACGTAATGAGGCATCACTTGTAATTTCATGAAAAGTGGCCTGTCTGGGTTTTCTTAAGTGTTTTTTAATTGATTTTAATAAGCATAAGGATTTCTTATATTTGAAGCTACATTTCACATAGAAGCGGTGTTGAGAGGGTTGGGCGTTTTCACCTGGCTACGTAGGTGCAGTCTTGTTGTGGGTGGGGATGTGTTGTTCCCTCAGGTCGAGCATTAAAATCATCAAACAAAACACACAATATACTCAAAGCTGGCGGTTCTCCAGAAGGTTGGAGGGCATTGTGTGAAAAGATGTTTATGGTCTGGTGAAAACCACTCCGATTTCAAGGGAATGGTTAAGATTTATTAAGTATTGAGTCCATTCAAACTACACATACACAGTCATTTATCAGGCATGGAAACTTACTGCAGCAGCAGCATGAAGTGAATAAAACCGCAAAAGTCACTGTATGCTGTCCAGGTCGTCTCACTGGTCAGACAACAGTATGGTTTTGGAGATTTACGTCGCTCGCATATTTTATTTTCCTCTACTTACTCATCTGACTCTCTCTCCCTCAGTACATGCGGTAGTTCAATGTAAAACTTGTACTATGTATTTATTTATTTCATGGCGAATTCTCTGTCTGAGATACTCTAGAGATGGATAGAGATAGAGATTCAATGATGTTCTCAACAGGCTGCCGTCATCATAATAAAAATAAAAAATGGAACTCTGACTGAGCTGAGCTGCAAGTGTCCCTCAAGCAGACGGGGATGAGGTCTTAATTCAAAGTTTTAATACAGAGTAAATTCTAGATTCTTCGGAAGACCGATACTGCAAAATAGTATTTTATAATATTCTCTAAATGAAACACTGGTGACTCAGTTATTATATCACTATGTTAGCCAATATACTTTAATAGTAACAAACATTTTCACATAATTTCACGGTCACTTATGTCAGTGAGATATGTTTTGATATTGGATTCAGACTCTTTGATGTAAGTACAGACTGCTGCATGCCTTAATTTGAAGATGAAAAGTGAGCAGTGAGCAGTGTTTGTATTTGCGTCGACTTTTTCCCTGGGCTCACTTGTTTGTAAGCAGGTTACTGAGGGCTTGATTTGATTAGCGATGATCTGAGCTGGCTTGAATCCTGGCTTATTTCTCCCGTCGATGAACTCATTTTCCGACGCGGTTTTTCTTAGGGACTGATCACTGTGTTGCTACAGAATAGAAAAACAAAACCAACAAAGCGATTCAGAAGAAAATATGTATTAAGTCATTGCCAAGAATCTCACAATCAAAACAACGTTTTAAAATTCTTTGGCTGTATTTCCAATATTTTGATACATTCCTTGTTACTAAATGAATTCCTCCGCAGGCACATCAGTGATCTTCACCCTCTGTAGAGTTGCGGAGTAGCTGTACGTTTGTAATTTGCCTCTTCACAGAGACTGAGGCTGGGGATTGCCTGGATTGAATGGATTCCAATACCAAGTTTCAAATTTGAAAAAAGTTAAAAACATTTCCAAGGAAACAGCTTGAACCCTTCCTGCGGCATAATCCTAGTTTCTCTACTTTCGAGTCACATTTTCACCAACAAATGGCTAAACACAACCCACGTGATCATGTTTGTAAGTGAGCACATTAAATGGTTTACGTATGTTAAAGTGCTCACCCCCGGCTCCTCGCCACTCTTTCAAATTACCATATACATAATCCATCTTCCATCTTCAGTGAGAAACTAGCTAAGTGAGGATACACAATTATTTGACCTGGTAAACATGTTGACTGAGAAATGGAGACCTGACCCTCATTTTCTCCTTACATTATTGTGAGTCCAGAGAACACGTAAAGCCATTTACTGTATGGTTAGTTTGAACTTTGATTCATACGACTCCTTTTACTGTCGCTTACTGTGGGCAGTTGTTGACACAATCATAAAATGACCTTTACTGCTGCCATATCTGCTTTTGAGGATAATGTTTTGAGGAATGTGAGTAAATCAATCGTTTTGTTGTGTATTTTGTATTTTTCAAGTAGTTTTAAAAATCTGTATTTTAAAATGTGCTTGATTACGTTTGGAGTGAAGTATTGTATTTCGCTACATTACAAATCCCATCTGTTACTGAGTAAAAAAAAAAAAAAACTTACTTATGAAAACCGAAAGGAAGAAAGAAATCGCGCCCGGAACAATTACACCAGACCTGGAACGTATGCAGCTTATTCTTCTCTGGTTGCAAGTCACAATTAAAAAGAAGTAGAAGAAGAACTGCAGTGTGTCGGACCCATGGATGTGTCGGCGAGCTGCGAACTGAGCGGGAGACATGAGTGGACGTGAGTGAGCCTGTTATCCCTCAAAAATGTCAGCTTATGGGAAAGAAAGGTCGATACAGAGTGCCGAGTTTTTAAAGGTGCCCTGCCATACAAAACCGTTTTTACTTGCATTTTTTGAAATATGTTAGGTCCATATGTGTTTGTGTTATTTTGTGAATGTGAACTGCTGAATGAACTGCTACCTCCTGTGTCAGCTCCATACCTGTCAAGTTTTGGATTTGAAAATAAGGGAAATTTTCCGGCGCCCACTGCGAGCAGTCCCACCACCCCAACCAAGCCCCAGTATCCGTTACATTTTAAGACAGGTGTACAAGAAAGCTAAAATCACCACTTGATGCAGAATGCTGAAAACATTTACAATTTATAACATTGCTTGTCTTTACATTTTATTTTCATTCCACACATTCTTTTAATTTCATATGTCTTTTCTTTTACAGTTTTTCTTTTCATTTCACATTTTCTTTGCTCTTTTAGTGAGTTATTGTACAAATTTGTTGCAGACTTTGCATTCTTTAAGACTGTTTTGGAAGGAGTGTATTTGTGGGCGGGGCCAGAGTGGTTCATGTTACATGAGAGTAGAGCGCAGACAGTTCTGTTGTCTAACGTCTTCCTATTCTCTGTAACAATCTTTCGTACCATGCTAAACACCCTTTCTCAACTTGCATTGTTATGGGGAATGCATAGTAAAGCCTTCAGAAGTTTTGGCAGCGCACCGTCTCTGTTGTAGCGTCCATCATCCGTCTCTGTTTTTTTTTCTTTTTTTTCCCTGCATTGTCACTCATCATCTGACCTCACACACTAACCTCACGACAACTGCCACCTACAGTACCTGTAGTAGGCTACTGCAGGTGGCAATTATCGCGAGAGCTCAGATTGGGAATGTTTTTTTTTTTTTTTTTTACTCCGCTCGGTCCCAGGGTATTATTATTTTTTAATAACGCAGCTTAAAATACGGGAGATTTACGGGAAAATACTAATACGGGAGGACGGCGGGAAAGAAGAGTAAAATACGAGACTTTCCCGGCCAAAACGGGATACTTGACAGGTATGGTCAGCTCTAGCCGCTGAAAAGAAATAAGCAGAGAAATCATACCAATTGCAAAAGCTGGTCAGTCTGACATGTTGCTTGAGCTCATTACTATTCATTAGCTCTCCAGTTGGGCTAGGTAAAGGATTCTGACAGCCAGGCTCTCATTGGCTAGCTGTTAGCCAATCAGATTCAAACAGCTTAGCTTGTTGAATATTAATGAGAACTGGCAGAAATCGAGCTGAGTCTCCCTGTAGGATTTCTATACCACGCTAAAATGGCTTGAAACAAGGTAGCCAAGGCATTTTTTCCACGAAAAATGTTAGTCCATGGTAGAACTTCAGACATTACCACAAAGTAATGAAATATGTGTGGCAGGGCACCTTTAACCAAACGTGGACTTCTAAGTATTTATTTACTGAAGTCAAAGCTGTGTGCTTAGTTTGCGGAGAACAGATCGCTGTGTTAAAGGATTATAATTTGAATTGCCACTACAATACTAAATAAGCAGAGAAATTCAACAACTTGACTGATGCAGAGCGGCCATGGACATCTGAAGCTTTGCTAGTTAAGCTGCAAATGCAACAAGGCATCCAGGGATGCAGAAGTCAAGACCAGCTTTGTGATATCCCACAAAATCGCCAAAAACAGTAAGCCATTTTCTGAAGGGGAGTTTATCAAAGAGTGTTTGGTGGACTCTGCTGCGCTAATATTCCCAGAGGAAAAAAGGGGACGTTTGAGAACGTGCCGCCTGACATAATATTGAGCAGAATTGAGTTTAGCCTATTGGTCCGGCCCTCCACAACAGTCCCTGATTCTCATGTGGCCCCTTGGGAAATGAATTGCCCACCCCTGCCGTAGGACAACGTATGTAGGAGACTGGCTAAATTAATTCACATACATCTAATTAGCTCATATGGGCTACTTGGGTGTGTAGAAGCTAGCTGCTAGTCTGGGCTGTGAACATTACGGTCTAACCCATTTATGGAGTCAAAACATGTGATTTGGCCTTCATTTGCATTATAACTGTTTATGTTTGTGAAGAAAAGAAGGATGGCCCTCAGAACTAACAATGTATGGTACTTTCACTTTCAATTGATTGTTTCAAAGCATTTTATGGGCTGGTCTGAACTAAAATTGCACATTATATGTTTACATTATTATGTGTTATGTTGTTATTACATGTGTATACATTTGTATAGATGTTTATGCATTTGTATAGATTTTTCTTTAATTAAAAACAAAATAGTTTGGGATTTATGACCCCTTGTCCTATTTTCACTACATGTGAGAGATCCCCCCCACCCCGTTTTACATTTTTTTTTGAATGTAACTAAGTAACTTTTACTTAAAGTACATTTTAAATGAACTACTTATTACTTTTACTTGAATAATTTCACTTGTATTTGAGTAATATTTCATCAAAGTATTGGTACTTTTACTTGAGTACAATATTTTAGTACTTTTTCCACCTCTGGTAGTAATAATAAATATGGTAATAATAAACATGGTTTAATCCAAATTTGTTACTATTTTGAACAGCAGCCCCACATTCAGAAAGTGGCCATTTTGCTTTCTGTAGTTTTGCTTGAACATATACAGTATGATCTTTTTTAAAAGTCCCATGGCATGAAAATTTCACTTCATGAGTTTTTTTTTAACATTAATATGCATTCCCCCAGCCTGCCTATGGTCCCCCAGTGGCTAGAAATGGCTATAGGTGTAAACCAAGCGCTGGGTGCAAAATTATGAATCCCACTATGGCCACGCCAAGTCCCGCCCTACGAAGCAGCTTGATTGGTTGGGTTTAGGCATTTGACATCGAGTGGTTAAGGTTAGGGTTAGGGGATTGGTCAGGGGATAGGACCTGTACATGTAAGCATGGACACCTGGCCAATAGTAGTGTGTGAATGCTATTGAAGGGCAGGTCTTGGCGTGGCCGTAGTGGGGGAAAAAAAATATCGCGCCTTTGAGAAAATGAAAGCTCAGATGGGCCGAGCAAGGTTACCTCCCCCATGAGAGAGAGACATCATGGCTTTCAAACGAGCAAAGTGGCAGTTGGTCAAGGCCACACCCCCACCCTCCACCTTGTCCCCCCGTCTCCTCCTCAATAGCTACAGACACAGAAATGGCACATACTAAGGAAAGCTCATTGTGGGACTGGCTCTAGTGGCTGTAATTCTGCACCAAAGCTGAATTTCGGGAAAGAGACTTCACATACAGTATTAGGGGACCACTAAGGTCTATATAAAAGCATCCAAAGAGCACCATGTCATGGGACCTTTGATGCTGTGCAGCCGTGTTAGCTAGAATTTTTTCAAGCCATTGCTGAACTCCACATGTTCATGTTGGCTGTAGATTGTAAGCTTCAGTGCTCAGCTGATGTCTCTGTTAATTATTGTAACTCTCATGGTCAGGCAGCCTAAGGCCTGTTCAGACATCTCCTACTGTCCTGCACATACTGTAGCAGTAATTGACTAATAGAGCATTTAAAGGGCCACGTTGCCATTTCTGCACATTTTGATTCCATTTACTATAAATCACATTGACCTTGCGTCACTGCCAACCATTTGTTTTTCCAACCTTTCCAGTTGCTATTGCGTTTCATTTCTTTCGAAACAGTGTCGAAACAATTTAACAGATACTCAAAACTTTCTTGAGATTAGTAATCCATCACTTGAAAATCATAATTATTATTAATTTGTTCTCGGTCATTGCGTGGTTAGTGCACATGAAAGAATGGGTTGATTTGGAAAGGTCTGCGCGTGCTATGCATTCATGTGCTTGTAGGAAACTCTGCAATCTGAGACTTGAGAGTTGGCTGCCAAACATCCTTTAAATGCAAAACATTACACATTTAAAACATTCAGTCCTGCCAGTTATGTCTTCTCATATCTTGTGAAAAAGGAACACTGTTTCAATCAATCAAGCCTCGATGTGGTACCAATGTGTTGAAAAATGATTAAGTTCAACCCACCAGAGACATGTTCTGTTGCCTAGAAGTCGCGAAACGCATTAAGTATTGTCAATCATAATGCAATATTTCAGCATGTTAAAAAATAAATGTATTTGCACAACAGCTTATTTACAGATCACGTTGAGCTATCCAAGATTCAGCTTTGTTTGTAGTGATAAGCCTGCTAATATAAAGGTTTTACCTGTCTATTCCCATGAGCATTGTGCAGACAGAGCGCTGTTTGAGTCGACTGAAAGCATTGGAGCGTTCGTTTACTTGACTGTAAGTGCCAGTGTCTCTGGAGAAGTAAGTCTATGAAGAGAGGAGCCTGCTGTTTCTCCTTCATTGAGAGGGAAGCAGCTGAGGACACTGACCTGAACAAAGTCACGCACAAAAGCGATGTAACTTGAATATTTTCAGTCATTTTTATTGCTTTTGTCTGGCCAGATTTGCAGGACTGTAAACTTCTATCATACGTAGTAACTTGTGTATTTCTACCTCAAACCTTTCCAGTAACAGCATCTGCTTCAACATTACAGTATATCTCGCTGCTCACAAGCTTGTAACCATCACCAAACTAAATACTTAATCTTGATCACGTTTTAAATGTAGATAACTTAGCTGTTTGGGCAATGATTTGAGGATATGAGAAGAATGATGTAAAAATGGACAAATGGACCTTTTAAGAAGCAGAAAACAAATATACTGTATTCTTTCTACGCCTGTGCAGTTGTCTGTTTGGACAGAGGAGCCTGACAGATTAGATTAGGCCTGTTCTCGCTCACTAATTAGCAACGCTGGTTATGGTAGGATGGTCAGTTTTAGCACTACAACCCAACTCTCCATCCTGTTAAGAATGTGCTATATTTTACCTCATCAATGTTAAATTGAAAGTGGAAATAATGTAATAATAACTTGAGCTTTAAGTGCTAGCTTACATTGATTTTTTTTATTTGAGTTAGCCAAATGAGATCAAAATCATTATAAAAAAGGCCGCGGTAACCCTGCAGGAACAGACGGAATTGCTTTCAGTGAATTTAGGAATTCAGTATCCACATTTTACTTGCATCTACAGTTGTCATTTGGTAATTGCACAACCTGTGGTGCCTATGCTTTATTTAAGCTCTCGGCCTTCAATCTGCTTTAAAAAAAAAATAAAAATCTAAAAGGCAGTATGATACTCTAGTGTACATTTAAAAGGCTATGTATCGAGGGCTTTTCTGAACTGTGGGTAGACCTAGTGACAGAGGTCGTGTGGTAAACTCCTCCTGTCTGGGTTATCGCTCTCTGACAGCCCGCTACCCTCTGATAGCTGCTGCCGTCACAGGAGCATGCATCACACACTTGTTAAAGCGCCTCTCCTCCACCCACCCCCTTTCCGCTGAAAGTCAACACCACGGTCTCACCACACATATACTTACGTGCTCACAGACACCCTCACAAGACGTGCATACACACGAGCACATGCGCACACACGCAGTACGCACAGACACCGTTCCCATTATGGTGACAAATCCTGCCTGAGCTGGCTCCCATCTGTGAGTCATGTCGTGGTGTGTTGTACGAGCCAAACTCCCCCGTCATCTGCCTTTCACAGATGGATCTGTGGGGTGTCCAAGGGCCTTGTTTGGAGGCCACCATTGCAGGACAGTTTGGATTCAAACCTGTCATGATCCGGATCGAGAACAGACACATATTTCCCAATCTTTAAGGTGTGAAGGGGGCAGCTCTCCAACACTGGGGTCAGGGTAATCAACGTGGCTTGACTGGGCTTAATCCATTAAACCACGGGTTCACCCGTACATAGCTCGGTTGGCTAATTCTCTGCACTGATCCTATTTTCTCTGTATACATATCCATTTGTTCACCCTGGCTCCTACTTGCCCCTATAATGGGATTAACTCCTGTCACACCAATCTAAAATCTAGCTTTAAACTGTGCGGGGTGAGTCTTATGACACTGGTTATTCCCATAAGGGATAAAACATGGCTTGGGTTACATAATTAGATTCTTCTCCCCAACCTAAATGTAAATGATGACAAATACACTAAAAGATAAATGGCTCGGTGTATGAACTTGTTGTTTTCTGCCGGTCCCGGTCAAGATGCCTCCAGGAACATAAAAAACAACTGACAAACCGTGTTAATGAATGTATCCGTTAGAATATGTAGGCAACTCTGTCATTAATAATGAATGCTGTCAAATTCCTTGAAACCTAACACTGCCTCAACTAATTTGGGTCTGTGCAGCAAACAATGCTTTGTCCAGCCATTATACTTTGGCAATAAAGATAAAATATAGGTTTACCCCACGCATACACTAAAACACAATACGTTCTCAGTTAGTATTGTTGCACCCACCAATAACTTTTGAAATACAGCTATTAAGCAAGCTAATTATCAAGCTCTTTTCCACTTCATAATAAAATTAACGCGGAACAATTGACCTTGGCGGAACAAAAGCCCTTTTACTCTTCTCTGCTTGATCCTCATGATGCAACATGACATTAGAAAGCCGTTTCATTGCTCTGTCTCTCAACGCTCCCAGAGCCATTAACAGTCAACAATCATTTTCTGTTTCTCTTGTTCTCAGTGGTCAAAGGAAGCATAATACAAAGCCATCTCGTTTGTATTTATAAAACTAAAATGTGCGCAAGGCATATGGTTGTTGGCGATTAATATGGCGATCCAGTGAACTGTTACTAACCACATTTGACCTCAATATATACGAATGGGCCGGAAGGTTTTTTCATGAAGCGTAAAGATGTTTATTTTTTTCTTAGAAGAAGCAATCATTTACAATTTATCTTTTCATTGTGAGTTAATTGAATTCATAGACTGCTGTCCATATGCATATGGATTTAAAAAAAAAACGTCCTTGTTGTTTATTCTTGTTTTAAAATGTTTAATTGATCATCATTGTTTAAAATATCTTAGCACATACTTTGCTGGCTGTAGATTGCAATACATGTTGACTGGACTTGGGTTAACCCTTGTGTTGTCTTTGGGTCAAATTTGACCCGTTTTCAAAATCAGAAATACGGGTTTCTTTTTAACTACCTCATTTTAATTACCCCCAAATAACATGGATGATCCCATACAACACGCTTCGCAAGTACAACAAAAGATCGGATCTCCACTTCCATTGAATTTTGGGTGTTTTATTCAATTTTTTAACATTTGAAAAATAAATTGAAATGTTTCGACACCGTATCCTCACTCAACATTGACACATAACCTCTCCTTTAATGTTAGTCTGAATAATTCATAATTGCTGCTTTTTTCACTCTAGGATTAGGTAGAATTTCCTATAAACGAAGTTGATTAACGATGAATTTCAAAAATAAGTGTAAAACTACTGGTGATGAATTGGTGTTCGTGGTGTCTATACATGGTAGTAAAAGAAACGTTAAACGTAAAAAAAAATATCTATCTATATATATATATATATGCCAAAAAAATTCAAATAAGCGCCAAAAGTGTAGAAAAAAAAGACAAATGTCAGAAAAAGTGATTTTCTGACCCGGGAGGACGACAAGTACATGATCGAACACAAGGGTTAACTGAAAAAAAACCATTTAAACTGTATTTGACATTTCATTTTAGTCACCATTCCCATATGCGGACATCAAATTTGCATACATATGTTATGAAAACATCAGTCTCAACTAACATTGAGGAAGAAAACGATTGAAAACGAAGGAAATTGTGTAAAGCTACTGTATGTCAAAGGGCACAGTATATGTACAGTGCAGTATATGGTAATGCTGTGCTTTGAAAAGGTTTCAAAGTATAGCACTCTATAGAAAGGCATTGTTAAGATGCCTATTATTTAAAATGCAGGTATAGAGTGTCTTTTGGCTTACCATCTCTTATCACAGGACTGTATGGAATGTATTATTTATATTGAATTCAGCTATGTGTTCCCATGTAAATGGCTCAGTTTGGATATTCTGAAATCAAACCAACTTTAAACCTCCCTTTAAAGTCTTTAATCCTGTATTTAAAGCTGTAAATGATGGAGGACCAGTCTCTTTGGCAGACTCAGTGTTGTTTAATGTCTTCACATAAACTTAAACCCTGTGTGAGATATTTAGAAAAAATAGATTATATATATTTAGTATTTAATTCCTACTATTGGGGTGTTCTGTACTTGTTTCTTTGCACTTACAGTATAACAGTTAATAAGGCAAGCATGAATGTTGTTGATAAAGGCTTTTTACATAATTCCATCTATTCTGCAGTTTTTCATGCAGAAAAGTGCTCATAATATGAGAAAAGTGCTCATATTATGCTCATTTTCAGGTTCATAATTGTATTTAGAGGTTGTACCAGAATAGGTTTATGTGGTTTAATTTTCAGAAAACACCATATATTTGCACATTGCCGCAGCTCCTCTTTTCACCCTGTGTTGAGCTCTCTTCCATGCTAGCAGCTAGGCAAGTATTAAAACGTTTTACAAAGTGACGCACGTTTGTCACGGAAGTAAAGGCTGGACTACAATAGAGCTGTTTGGAGCAGTTTGTGAACAGTGTTTTCTGTTGGAGATGGTAAGTCCCTTTGGGGTGGACTGTGGGCTATTTCACTTTGTAAACCTATAACTTGCACAAAAAAGATATATAGCACAATAAAGGAAAGGGAACAAGCCAAAAAGCATAATATGAGCACTTTAATACATAGTTAATAATTGTGACAACCTGTTATGATCCCAGAAGTTGTTCTTAATAAAGGCTTATGCTGGTCTGTAAAAATCAGTAAATTAATAATTATCTATTAATAAACCCAATAATTATCCCCTTATAAAGTGGCTGACGTATAAGAAAGTAGAACCAACATACTGCATATAATTTAAACTATCTCTCCTTTGTATAAGAAATCGCTCTGTGTAGGCGAGCACCACGTGCACTCGAGGGCGTGACATTTTGATGGACATTTCGTAGTAATTTCTTTGCAAATGGTCCGTTTGACTGCAGTCCCATTTTTATCGTGGCCTCTCTGCCTTTCACTGCCCCTCCTCAGAATCTGGTGGATGGTGTTGAGAGCATTTGGACAGTAATGTCATTTACTCATGCAGACACATGCTCATGTTTCTTTTCCTCTCCTTTAGCAGCCTTTCTAGGCTCATATTTCCAGGCACAGATGTTCTGAACTGGACCCAGCTTTACATTTTAAGGACAACTTAAAATATAAATCAGTACGTGATTGTTTTGCTCTCCTCAGAATCCTAATGTAAGATGGAAGAACTTTAAAGGGTTAAACATCGGTCTTGAAAATTCACAAAGAAAGCTCAACATTAATGTGTGGCAGGAGGTCTAAAGAAACTGGATAACTGTCAAAAAACAAATCGGTTATTGTCTTTTCATGAATCCCTGCAGTAAACAGTGAGCTTCTGTCGCCTTTCTATCAGAGCATTTTCCAATTTATCTTAATGGAAATCTGCAGCTTTTTGCAGTAAAGACACAGCGAGGCTTGAGCTGCATCTGTATTGAGTCCAATATGAATGAATAGATGAATAGCAAATACATTAGGTTGTATAACACATCCATAGAGTAGGGAGGAGAGAATTTAAGATGCTTTAAGATGGTAACCGCAACAAACAGGGCCTCTGTGTGCCTTGTCTCCCCATCATATTCACCAGCACATTACTTATCACTGACGCCTTTTTTTTTTTTTTTTATCCCAATCACTTTGAACCTGATTCATGTTCATGGCACATCTTTAGTGACATGTGGAAAAGGTCCACGGTGAGGCACAAAACGAATTGGGCGTCTATGGTGGCTAATTCTGATTCATGGAATTGAGAGAGCTGTGTTAAGGATGTTAGGCATTAAAGAGTTGTCTTTTTTTATGGGATTATCTGCGAAGGAGGAAGTCAGTATTCAGACAGAGCTGACTGGCACGACAAGATCAGCTTCCATCCAAGTAGAACACTTCTTCAGGCATGCAAAGCATGCAGACTTAAGTCACATAATCCCTTTCAATATTAGCAGGGATGTCAATACGCTGACATGAATGGATGGGATACAACAGTTTTGCAGGCCTACTGTTGTGTCCAAGCACAGTGTTTGCAGTGGCAGCTGGCAGGTTGCTATTATTAGCCACTGCAGTGATATAAATGTTAGTGTAGATCCACTTTTATGACAAAACATATTTAAACCGTTGGTGAAATGCTGTCCTGTCTAATAAAATAGCATGAAGAGGATTTCAGGCAGCGTTGGTTTTATTCTTTGCAACCTAACGTTGTGGCATTTATGGGGCCTGCAGATTTTGAAGTAAATAACTGGACACACAAAGCTAACACTCAAGCACATCTCTAGGGCTAAACAAACATTGACGCTCTGCACATTTGGAGTCCAAATAAGACTGTGGATGTGGATCATAACAGGGCTTTTCTGGTGTTTTGTGGAATGACTGCTTTGTCAGTGTGACTAAGCCATGCTGTCCAAGTCCAGCTAACCATGACTGTCTGAGACAATCGCTTTTCAAAGCCAGTGTCTGCAGGCACAATGTTGACGTTACACATTCAGATGTTGCTAAATGTTGAAAATGGCAATGTCTTTGCTTCCTTTTCACACTGCCGAGCATTTGAAATCCTGCACTTAACATATTGGAAATGGCATTTAGTGTTGAACGCAACATATTTCAGGATGTTATCATTATATGAGATCTTATCAATATTTGCTGCTAAAGCCCAGTTTCCTCATGCAACTCATTAAGTTTTGTATCTTATCTCACCTTACCTTATCATGGACTACTAGAATCTGGACATTTTTAAAGATTACATTAATCAGATGAAGGTTTTAAATTCTTGAATGTGATAAATGTAGAACATGGAACGATTGAATGTGGACGTCATGTATATATATCCATGTATCTTGGATGCATATTACTGACTCTTAATCCTATAGCAATATATCTGGGGTGAAAGCTTATCAGTAGGGTTGTGATCGATTCAATTCCAGTTAAAATTAAATGTTATAAACTAAAGCAGTGAACAGAAAACTAAATGTAATTATAATTTGAATTAAACAAGCTACTGTAGATTAAGAATAAAAATGTTGTGTGATCTTATGAGCTGAACTTAAAATGTGTTTATCTTTTTATGAACTTTAATATGCTCCACTATGTTGGGACAAATTGACAATGATAGAAAATAAACTGAAAATCAAGCTACATTCTAGGAAAACTGCCTTTTATGGCCTCATGCTTTAATACGAAGGGATCTGTTATTAGTTCAGTCTACAGTCCATTTGATAACAATTTGCTATTTGAACACGGTTTGCTGTGCTTGGGATGTTTTGAAAATTGCACTATATCCTCATTCCCATCATTAGATAGGTGGTAATAAGCTGTGGGCCCATAAATGACACATTTGGGTTTAAAATGATCTTCAAAATGCCGTTAACTTTGCCTCTACAGCATACTTAAAGCAAATCTTTTCACTGTCCATTTTCAACCCTGACAGTGCTATAAGCTATCTCTCATCAGACTTGCTCACTTGTGTTAGATCTCTTTTTTTAAACTCAGTGGGTACATCTAAGATGAAATGGTTAGTTAGTCAGTGCAATGACTGCCTGTACTGTATGTAGCAGGATTTAATATGTGAGTTTTTTTATCGCGTCTTTATGGCAGCAACAAGGCAAAGCCAGGCTATGGCTTCTCCAAGCGTGGATTCTATGCATTGAAATGTCAGTAGCAAAAGACATGCTGCTCCATTTCAGTGCTGGTGTAAATGCAGGCAGAGCAATGATAGTTCCCATTTTGTGTATGTGCCTTTTGTGGTACTTTTGTGACACGGATCAAGCTTGATTGCGCCATGGTAGGTAAAGGCCGCATGATTTTCCCGAACAGCTGTTTTAAATCGTTGGTGCCAAGGAGATGTGATGAAAAGAACCCTCTTATAAAAAAGGCTGTTTATGCAGATCATGGGTTGCAGAATTACCCATTTTGGCATAAAATTGAGGATGCATTAGGGCTGGGCATTATGTCGATATTATATCAATATCGTGATACAAGTTTATATATCGTCTTAGATTTTGGATATCATATCATAATATGGCATAAGTGTTGTCTTTTCCTGGTTGTAAAGGCTGCATTACAGTAAGTGATGTGATTTTCTGAATTTACCAGACTGTTCTAGCCGTTTTATTATTTGCATTTACCCATTTAGTCATTATATCCACATTACTGATGAGTATTTATCAAAAATCTCATTGTGTAAATATTTTGTGAAAACAGCAATAGTCGACCCTACAGTATCGATATCGAGGTGTTTGTTCCACAATATCGTGAAATTTGATTTTCTCCATAGCGCCCAGCTCTAGGATGCATTTCCTCAGACAACCTCTAAATGTTTAAGCAAGTGCTAGTAGAATATGCCATCGCTTTAATTGGCGAAGGCACACACACAGACATCTCCACAACCAAGTAATCTGATGAACGTTTTCTTTCCCCTCTTTCGCATTTTTCATCTAGTACGTTAAAATAAATGAATCTAAATTCATTAAGATGTTCATCCAAAGTTTATTGTAATTTAAATATATGCAATTATAATGAGTTAATTAATGGTTGATCTTTGCCCATAATTTCATGCAAAACTACATTTAAGATGTATGAGTTTGTGTAGCCATCAGCAGGAATAATACATGTCTAATTTAAATGTGCTGCATGTTTTCAAAGTGAAATAACACAAGTATTCAAATGAATGTGTCACCGGGCGCTACCAAAAAATACACAAACGTCTGTGCTTTTCTGAACACCAGCAGTCAAATGCATAAATGGGGTTTCACAATCCACAATAATTTAGATTTATAAAACAGGACCAGCTTAATAAATCCGACAAAAATAAGGCACATGCATCTTTTTGTTGACCCATGGCACTGTATGATTAATTGAATGCAATATTGAATCTGGCAACAGACACAAACAATGAACCCCTTTTACTGTCATGCTAGTTACTGAATTTAAAACCAATATAATAAAGTTGAGGCTTCATTGTTTAGTAAATAACTATATATTCATGAAAAGAATGCTGAATTTCATTGTCCCCTAAAACAGTGTTTCCCAAACTTAATCATGACACAAACTAGACTCTGGACCCACGTTTGATGAGATTTTGTCCCAGCATCCCCTAGCTCGGTGTTTCTCAAATGGGGGTACGTGTACCCCTAGGGGTACTTTGGGGGACTGCGGGGGGGTACGTGAGATATTTAACAAAATGTTTAATAGTTACAAGGCTGTTGTCTAGAACATTGTTCCTCTTTATGTAGAATTTTTTTTTTTTCTACCAAAAATGTGACATTTGTGTCGCCTTCTTTGGACCTAATCTTGCCTTCCTTCCTTCTGCTGTCCTACTTTTACAAGTTTCTTGCTTTTTTCTTCTTATGTCACTGTTATTGAAGTTTTTGATACAATTTTGACCTATTCTTGCCTTACTTCCTTCCTTCTTTCTACCATCTTTTTCCAAGTTTTTCTCTTTTTTACAGTTTTTCTCTTTTTCTCATTAGCATTAAAGTGTTTTTTTCAGTTCCAAGGCTGTTGTTTACTAAATCTATCGCTGACAGCGCTGTACTGTTCCTGTTTATATACACTTTTTTGTCTACTGAAAATCATTAGCGCTGGTCAGGGGGTACTTGGCTTAAAGAAACAATTCAAAAGGGGTACATTATTGAAAAAAGTTTGAGAACCACTGCCCTAGCTGATACCATTTTTGCTTTTAGATGTTTTAGTATAGAAAGTGTATAAAACCCATGACCAAAATAGTCATACATTCTGTCATTGTGTTACTTATAGATGAAATTATAGTAGACATTATTATTCCCCTTATTGCTGGGGAGCCCCTGAAACTCCCTCAAGGTCCCGACTTTGGGAACTGCTCCTAAAATATCAATTATGTTTAAACAGGGACACGATGTACCCTTGGAAGAATATTTGCAGCTGTATAATCTTATTTAGGGTGCTGTTTATTTGTGCTTTGGGCCTTGGCACCTCCTGCACAGGAACAGTTTAGTCAGAGGAGAAGCCAGAGTGGATTCTCCTCACAGCCCATTAGGAAGCAGTCTGCTACTTCTTTTAAAGGGGCAGCTGACATGATCTGGCATTACAGGAGCTTATCCCAATCCTGCCTGCTGATGACACTGTATATATCTTCCTCCCTTTTTGTGAAACTGAGTGCAAACATGAGCATACAATGTATACTAGGGCTGGGATTATGCAATTTTGGCGAGTAGACACTCAATCTAATCCTATGTGCAAGACAATCTGTGAAGAGCGGCTGTACACCATGAATTTGAAGTTGCACTTGGCTGGCCAAAATCACATGAGATTTGTTGGACTTTGTTTTGCAATTATGCTGAAATTTGCACCCAGTTTTACAGAAATAAAACCTCCATAGTAAGTAAGTTCCAGTGTATTGAGCATGTATCAATTCTACAGATACAAAGTGTTGTTCTTAGTGTCAATAGGATCTATACAAAAAAGGGGGGGAAAAAAATCCATTTTGGCTTCAGATCGCTGTGTAGGCGCATGAACGCTATTATAAGTCCATGCTCTTTTTGCTTCCCTGCTGCTGTCGTGTGCATGCATGTATCACCTTATTAGTTCAGAATATTCACACAATAAACATTTTTGTTGTTAACTATTAAAAGCCTGTGTTGTAACATGCATGTTTATTTGGTGCTAAATGTGCTAAGGATGTAATTACAGTACCTCATAAATCATAGCAAGTGACAATAGAAACGGAGTCAGGACAATGACATTGCGAAGTAGGACATAGGAAGCCTAGAAGTTGCAAACCCATCCGCCTCGCACACCATCTCTCATACCTACTGATTATTTATGTGCTACTGGTAAATGTGCTGAGCATAGCTAAGTGTATAAATAGCAGTAAGGACATCATCAGAGACTTCAGCTCACAAGGGGGAAAAGGGGGGGGAAAGAGCTTACTACCAGAGCATCAGAACATGAGCCACCAAGACGATCCTCCCTGACTCATCAAGAATGGAGGGAAACTCTGATCCCTCGCGTGCTCGTAGTCTGCACGCTGAAGGCCCATGGGTAACCCTGCTGACCCCTGTGGCCACTGGTGCACAACTTTGTGCTGTGCTTATTGCATAATTATTCATATGAGATGACTAAGTGCATTATTCAATTACCATGTTGCCCTTGGTTCACTCACTTATATATGTGGGACATGGTTTGTGATAACACGCAGATTTGCAAATGTAACTTCTTTTTTCTTTTCTTTTTTATTAAAAATAGCTGCATACCCAGAGCAATTATTAGAGCGTATATTATTTGATGTGATTCTCTCAGGCAACTAGTGTTAATGCTCAGTGTCACCATGGTCATTGTCTGCATCACGGCGAGATTTCCTTCCTTACAAAGAGGTCACGATACCCTAGTCATGCTAAATATGATAGTAAAACATCAGCGCAATTTTTTTCCCTCATCGTTTTACGTGGCCATTATCTCTGTGTACTCATGTGTTCCAGCTCTCTTCAGTGCAGCCCACAGTACAGGCCTCCACTTTGCCTTGGGTTGTTGCCTTTGTCTGGATCTCTCTCATCTCTGGAGGTCACATTGGCTGCCCTGGAGGTACTGGTAATGGTCAGTGTGCCAACTGTGTGGGCAGTCTAAGAGAACCATATGCTGTCTGTTAAATC